>NW_021308752.1:0-2394 GCF_002162155.2 Triticum dicoccoides
CTTCTCTTTTCTATCTGGCCTTCTTTCTCTGGCCTTCCTTGATTATTTATGGTTTCCGTTTTTAATTCATTCATATTTTTTAGATTTACTGAGACTGTTCAAATTCATGAACTTTGGCTGTTTAACTTTTATGTGCGCAATATAAATATTTGTGTATTTAGTAGGGGGGGGGGGGAAGGAGGCGCAAGAAATAAGAGAAAAGATGAACAAAAAACTATGCACATGTGTGGCTAATGTGAAAAATTGCTAGAATGTATGGAAAGGTTCATGAATGGTTCGTATGCGTGATTACGCCATTATTTTCCGTCTTAAATGGAGAATGGAATAAGCCTTGCATACACATTGAATGTTCCACCCCGCAACCAGCAACAGTGCCTAACCCAAGCATACCTAAAATCATACGTGAAAATGTGGCTATAGCCAGGCATGGTGGAGCGCGCCTTTCTGTCTAGTACAAGGTACATATGTGGACTGAAAGCCTAATTGCTCGTGCGAAACAAAACATAGTAATTTACGGTGAGATTAAACAATCGATTCTGAGATCGGGGTTTTCCATTTTGTTTGATTAAAGCTGAAGAAAGGGCCCGGTCTATGAATCTGATGGTGAATCGCAAATAAATAATGGCACCGAGCTGATCATCTAGCGGAAGAACAACCAGAAGCAGTCTAGCTAGAAAATACTTATACTTTTTTTGGTTTGAGATTGAAAAACACTTATATGTAGTGAGACTAGAAACATATAGTATAAGGTACCTGTTAACTGGAAACAACTGGCCGGCCGGTGCGAATCAACTGAAATAACAAGACCCAGTCTGCATTAACCTACGCAAAGGCCGAGATTTATATATCCTCCTTTTCAAGAATGAAAACCTGAAAAAAGTCTCCGGTCCAAGTAGTTGACTGTGAGCTGCAAATATAAAAAGGTAGTAAGTTGATAATCTGGCAGAAGAAAAAGAAGAAGCAGTCTAGTCAGTCGGCCATGGCCACCGCCGACATCGTCCATGCACCCTGAAGCTGTGGGCCATGCACCCTGAAGCTGTGGCTGGATCCAGCAAGGACTAGGGTGAAATAGTCATGCAAGTTGTGGAGGTTGGATAGGAAGGAAGGGAACATGTGGAGTATTGGCCCGTTTGTGGGGAGCACTGATTGGTTCTTTGATCTACAACTAGCCCTCAAGTATAAGTAGTACAGGGGAACAGGTATCAATAGTGCTGTGGAGATATACCCTTCAATGGACATGGCTATAGAATCACATATTTTTTTCGATAAAGGGCTTTTCATTGAATTGAAATATCGAGTTGATACAACCGCATCAAAGATCACCCGGCCTCTGCATAGCTAGATGCACACAGCCAAAGTTTCAAAGTACTAGAAGCCAAGATAAAAAGGCAAAAAATGCCAGCAGTAGCAAAAAAAGATAAAAGAGGCCTAAGGTGATGCCGGTCCAATCCGAAGGTCACACCGCCATCCATGGGGGTAAAAAATGTCCCTGGCCGAGCACTCCAACCGGGTAGAAGCTATCATAAAAAGGTCTCTGTCCTCCGGCCTCTGCAGGATAGACCACATACGGAGCCATCGCGAGCATATATGAATTACCTGCATAGGAGATGAAACACTTTTATGATTAAAAACAATATCATTCCTGGTTAGCAACAACGCCCAACATAAGGCACCCGCCCCCGCAAAAATGTGCTTAGACAATTGTTTATCTATTCCCCTCAACCAATTGCCAAACATTTTCCGTACGCTGCGTGGAGGATATAGATTCGAAGCAATTTGGACTATTGCCCATACCGATCTAGCAAACTTGCAATCAAAAAATAGGTGTTTAATGGATTCATTATGATTGCAGAAAACACATTTTTTGCAGCCTTGCCAGTTTCGTCGAGCTAGATTGTCCCTAGTTAAGATAACTCCTTTGTTGAGAAACCATAGAAAATTTTTCACTTTTAGAGGAATCTTAAGCTTCCACATTTTTCTATTATCAGATGGAACCTCGTTATGAACCAATGCATCATACATGGATTTAACCGAAAATCTTCCATTCAGATGCAGGTTCCATTTAAAGATGTTCGATTCAGCCGACAGTTGGACAGCTCCCAAACGAGTCAGCAAATCGTTCCATGCAGTCAGACGAGGTCCAGAAATCGTTCTGCGAAAAGAAATATCCGGGTGTTCTTGTCCCAATACCGTCTTAATCGTGACAAACTTATGTCTAACTATCCGGTATAAGCTTGGGTATTGCACATTTAGAGGAGTAGTCCCGAGCCAGGTGTCTTCCCATAATCGAATCTGGGAGCCGTCCCTAACCGAGAAAGTGCCAAATTGGAAAAAGAATTCTTTAGCTTTCATAACCCCACTCCAAAAATGAGAGTCACCTGGTTTCCAGTAGAC
>NW_021308753.1:0-1139 GCF_002162155.2 Triticum dicoccoides
TCTGTACACCATGGTAGAAACAATCACTATACTCTTGTTCATAAGGATAAAAATATTACTTTGCTTCCTATGACTCCTGATTCCATTTTGAAAGATGATATTAATAGAGCTAATAAAGCAAAACAGGAGACGAATAAGAGTGAAAATCAGATTGTGGCAAAAGAATTTGAGCAACAAATGAAGCCTAATAATAAACCATCTAGTGTTGCTTCTGAAATTAAATTGAAAAGTGCATGTTTATTTGCCACCAAATATGATATTGATGAGCTAGATTTCAGCAAATCTGTTTGCTATGCTTTTGTGTGCAAAGAGGCATTATTTTCATTCGAGGACGTGCCTTCCTCTTTGCCTCCTGCTGTCACTAACATTTTGCAGGAGTTCGCTGACGTCTTTCCACAAGACGTGCCACCGGGATTACCGCCTATTCGAGGGATTGAGCATCAAATTGACTTAATTCCCGGTGCTTCACTGCCAAACCGTGCACCATACCGTACCAATCCAGAGGAGACGAAGGAGATTATGCGTCAAGTACAAGAGCTTCTCGACAAAGGTTATACACGTGAATCCCTTAGTCCTTGTGCTGTTCCTATTATTCTAGTGCCGAAAAAGGATGGTACATCACGTATGTGTGTTGATTGTAAAGGCATTAATAATATTACTATTCGTTATCGTCATCCTATTCCTAGGTTAGATGATATGCTTGATGAATTGAGTGGCTCTACAATATTCTCCAAAGTTGATTTGCATAGTGGATACCATCAAATTCGTATGAAATTGGGAGATGAATGGAAAACAGCATTCAAAACTAAGTTTGGATTATATGAGTGGTTAGTCATGCCTTTTGGGTTAACTAATGCACCTAGTACTTTCATGAGATTAATGAACGAAGTTTTACGTGCTTTCATTGGACGATTTGTGGTAGTTTACTTTGATGACATATTGATTTATAGCAGATCTTTGGAAGAACATTTGGAACATTTACGTGCTGTTTTTATTGCTCTACGTGATGCACGTTTGTTTGGTAACCTTGGGAAGTGCACCTTTTGCACCGACCGAGTATCTTTTCTTCGCTATGTTGTTACTCCACAGGGAATTGAAGTTGATAAAGCCAAGATTGAAGCTATTGAGAGTTGGCCGCA
>NW_021308754.1:0-701 GCF_002162155.2 Triticum dicoccoides
GTAATAATCCAAGAAATGGGGTAGAATCGGCCAAAACTGCGCGTGTTGATGACCGACACGTAAACGCACCACAGGGTTCGCTAACCATGGAAACCACTGCGGGACCCCAAAACAGTGACTAATAGTCCATCAAACGGGCCAGAATCGGCCGAAACTACAAGTGTTGATGACCGACACATAAGCGGACCTTGGTGTTCAACAATTATGGAAATCGCTTCGGGGCCCCAAAACGGTGAGTAATAATCCAAGAAACGGGGTAGAATCGGCCAAAACTGCGAGTGTTGATGACCGACACGTAAATGCACTCCAGGGTTCGCAAATCGTGGAAATCACTCCGAGACCCCAAAATAGTGGGTAATAGTCAACGAAGCGGGCCAGAATCGGTCAAAACTGCCAGTGTTGATGACCGACATATAAGCGCACCTTGGTGTTTAACAACTATGGAAATCATTTGGGACCCCAAAACAATGAGTAATAATCCAAGAAACGAGTCAGAATCGGCCAAAATTACGAGTGTTGATGACCGACACGTAAACGCACCACAGGGTTCGCTAACCATGGAAACCACTGCGGGACCCCAAAACAGTGACTAATAGTCCATCAAACGGGCCAGAATAGGCCGAAACTGCCAGTGTTGATGACCGACACATAAGCGGACCTTGGTGTTCAACAATTATGGAAATCGCTTCGGGACCCCAAAA
>NW_021308755.1:0-1535 GCF_002162155.2 Triticum dicoccoides
GTAATGCACATCACTATAAGCCTTGCAAGCAATGTAGCTAATGAGTTAGTTACGGAATGATGCATTACGTAACGAGTAAAGAGACTTGCCGATAACGAGATTGAACTAGGTATTGGATACCGACGATCAAATCTCGGGCAAGTAACATACCGATGACAAAGGGGACAAAGTATGTTGTTATGCGGTTTGACCGATAAAGATCTTCGTAGAATATGTAGGAGCCAATATGAGCATCCAGGTTCCGCTATTGGTTATTGACTAAGAATAGTTCTAGGTCATGTCTACATAGTTCTCGAACTCGTAGGGTCCGCACGCTTAAGGTTTCGATGACAGTTATATTATGAGTTTATAAGTTTTGATGTACCGAAGTTTGTTCGGAGTCCCGGATGTGATCATGGACATGACGAGGAGTCTCGAAATGGTCGAGACATAAAGATTGATATATTGGAAGCCTATGTTTGGACATCGGAATGGTTCCGGGTGAAATCGGGATTTTAACGGAGCACCGGGGGGTTACCGAAACCCTCCCGGGGGTTAATGGGCCTTAGTGGGCCATGAGGGAAAAGAGGAGGGCCGGCCAGGGCAGGCCGCATGCCCCTCCCCCCTAGTCCGAATAGGACAAGGAAGGGGGGGCGCCCCCCTTTCCTCTTTCCCCTCCCCCCTTTCCTTCTCCACCAAGGCAAGAGGGGGGAGTCCTACTCCCGGTGGGAGTAGGACTCCTCCAGGCGCACCCCTAGGGGGACGGCCGCACCTCCCCCTCCCTCCTTTATATACGGGGGTGGGGGGGCACCCCATAGACACACAAGTTGATCTACGGATCGTTCCTTAGCCGTGTGCGGTGCCCCCCTCCACCATATTCCACCTCGGTCATATAGTCGCGGAGTTTAGGCGAAGCCCTGCGCCGGTAGAACATCATCATCATCACCACGCCGTCGTGCTGACGGAACTCATCCCCGACACTTTGCTGGATCGGAGTCCGGGGGATCGTCATCGAGCTGAACGTGTGCTGAACTCGGAGGTGCCGTACGTTCGGTACTTGGATCGGTCGGATCGTGAAGACGTACGACTACATCAACCGCGTTGTCATAACACTTCCGCTTACGGTCTACGAGGGTACATGGACATACAGTCTCCCCTCTCGTTGCTATACCATCACCATGATCTTGCGTGTGCGTAGGAATTTTTTTGAAATTACTACGTTCCCCAACAGTGGCATCCGAGCCTAGGTTTTATGCGTTGATGTTATATGCACGAGTAGAACACAAGTGAGTTGTGGGCGATACAAGTCATACTGCTTACCAGCATGTCATACTTTGGTTCGGCGGTATTGTGAGATGAAGCGGCCCGGACCGACATTACGCGTACGCTTACGTGAGACTGGTTTCACCGTTACGAGCACTCGTGCTTAAAGGTGGCTGGCGGGTGTCTGTCTCTCTCACTTTAGCTGAATCGAGTGTGGCTACGCCCGGTCCTTGCGAAGGTTAAAACAACACCAACTTGACGAACTATCGTTGTGGTTTTTATGCGTAGGTAAG
>NW_021308756.1:0-1131 GCF_002162155.2 Triticum dicoccoides
GTTCCTCCGAAGTCATTACCACCAAGCTGCTAGAGCTTCGTGATGAACTATAATATATCAAGGACATATATGATGATCCTTGAGATATTCGCGATGTTTGACTCCGCGAAAGTAGAAATCAAAAGGGAGCATCAATCGTTGATGGTTAGTAAAACCACTAGTTTCAAGAAGGGCAAGGGCAAGAAGGGATACTTCATGAAACGGCAAATCAGCTGCTGCACCAATGAAGAAACCCGAGGTTGAACCCAAACCCGAGACTAAGTGCTTCTGTAATAAGGGGAACAACCACTGGAGCAAGATTACCCTAGATACTTGGTAGATGAGAAGGCTGGCAAGGTCGATAGAAGTATATTGGATATACATTATGTTAATGTGTACTTTACTAGTACTCCTAGTAGCACCAGGGTATTAGATACAGGTTCGGTTGCTAAGTGTTAGTAACTCGAAATAAAAGCAACGGAATAAAACGGAGACTAGCTAAAGGTGAGCTGACGATACGTGTTGGAAGTGTTTCCAAGTTTGATGTGATCTAACATCGCACGCTCCCTCTACCATCAAGATTAGTATTAAACCTGAATAAGTGCTCTTGCACCTAAATGAATGGTTTATTGAATCTCGGTCGTAGTGATACACATTTTCATGCCAAAAGATATAAGATAGTAATGATAGTACCACTTACTTGTGGCACTGCCATGTAAGTCATAATGGTATAAAACGCATGAAGAAGATCCATGTTGATGGATCTTTGGACTCACTCGTTTTTGAAAAGTTTGAGACATGCGAACCATGTCTATTGGTGTATATGCATGAAGAAACTCCATGCAAATGGACCGTTCGGACTCACTTGATTTTGAATCACTTGAGATATGCAAATCATACCACATAGGCAAGATGACTGAAAAGCCTCGGTTTCAATAAGATGGAACAAGATAGCAACTTGTTGGAAGTAACACATTTTGATGTGTGCAGTCCAATAAATGCTGAGGCATGCAGTGAATATCGTTATGTTCTTACTTCACAGATGATTCGAGTAGATGTTGAGAATATTTACTTGATGAAACACAACTCTGAATTATTGAATGGTTCAAGTAATTTCAGAGTGAAGTAGAAGATCATTGTGACAAGAGGATA
>NW_021308757.1:0-1095 GCF_002162155.2 Triticum dicoccoides
AGGTGATTAGGTAGGTCGTGGCCGACACCCACGTTGGGCTTCCGCTTGAAGGTTGCCGAGTACATGTCGTGTAAACGACGGTAAGTGGTGAGAGCGTGTATGAAGAAGTACACCCCTGCAGGGTTAACATGATCTATTCGAATAGCCGCGTCCGCGGTAAAGGACTACTTGGTTGCCTATACAGTTCATAGACAAGTAAATGGAAACTACTAAAAGCCTCAAGATAAGTGTGAGTGCCGAGGATGGCTCTTCCGTAGGAAGACGGAGGTGGATCCTCGGTAGTGTATTGAAGTGGTGAGTAGTGGACTCGTGTGCGCAAAACCATTTCAAGTTGGAGTATCGTAGGATAGTTTAGCCAAGAGTCAAAGCTGGCTTGCTGCAATAACTCCACCAACCCTTCTTGATAATGTGCATGTATGTAGGATCTGCTGTAAATCTTGCTGAGTACCTTTGTACTCATGTTGCTATAATTTACATTTTTACAGAAGACGCTGCAACCCCTTCTGATGGGTTCTATGTAGACGTTGACATCAACGAGTAGGCTAAAGACCCAGGTGGTGACCCTGAGCTTGTGAAGGACCATGTAGTATAGCTAGGCTTTCCAAGCCTCTTTTATTTTACTAGTTGTCTATACTCAGACAAGTTACTTCCGCTGCTGGTTTGTATGACTGTATGACTTGAATGTTGGGTCGTGTGACCCGTACCTTTGTGTATGTTATGTATGGCTCTCTGAGCCTTAAATAAAGTACTTGTGTCGTAGAGTCATGTTGTGATGCTTCGTTGTATTTGCACATATCGAGCATATTGTGTGTATGATTGAAATGCTTGGTATGTGTGGGATCTGACTATCTAGTCGTTTATCTTTAGTAGCCTCTCTTACCGGGAAATGTCTCCTAGTGTTACCGCTGAGCCATGGTAGCTTGCTACTGCTCTGGAACACTTAGGCTGGCCGGCATGTGTCCTTCTTCGTTCCTGTGTCTGTCCCTTCGGGGAAATGTCACGCTTTGAGTACCGGAGTCCTGTTAGCCCGCTACAGCCCGGTTTACCGGAGTCCTGCTAGCCCAGTGCTACAGCCCGGACCCACTTGCTGATGAC
>NW_021308758.1:0-1128 GCF_002162155.2 Triticum dicoccoides
TTTTTTTTAACCGGTGTGTCTCTCCTCAAGTGGATCCGTTCACGTCAACATTTGCAAGATCATTTATCACTTCTTCTCAACGCTGTTTGTTTCATCCGTCTCCAAGTTGCCTTTGTTTTTCCCACCCTCCCTCCCTTTTGTTTTTCTTCAAGGACTAAGATTTCTTCTTCAAGTATCCATCTTATTCATGTGAAGCCTCCCCACTCTTTTTTTTCCGTCAATATTCTTATCCGGTGATTCTCATAAAGATTCTAACGGAGTTTCTAGTTCATCATTCTTCATTCTTTTTCTTCTCCGGTGTTGCCAATTCAAGCTTTCGGTGTTGATCATATCCTTTCCTCGTTTCAAATACCTTCTCATGCCGGTGCACCTCATATTCATTCACTTCTCGCTATTTAATTGTTCCGGAGTGCTCAAGATATCTCGAAGATTCGTGTTTCCACTCTGCATTCGTTCAAGCTCTTTCGAGATTGGTATCTCATTCAAGTCATTTAATTCAACCGGTGAAATCTCTCTTTTAATCATTCTAACGGTGTTTTCTCTTGAGTGGGCCCTAACCCACAGGTCTTTTTCCAGGATCTTACCTGACTCTTCTTATTTTCCCGGCGTTACTCTTAAATTTTTCTCCAAGTTTGACGTAAGAATGAGTTATCATCAGTCAAATGCTTTTTCTCCGAGATCTTTCAAATTCTTTTCATAGTTGGCTCAACCTCTTCGCTTTTGATTCTTCCGGTGTGCCTCAATAATTCTTGGTGGTGTGTCTCGTTGTCATTCTCATCATTTGAAGACCGAAGAAGAGTTTCTCTTTAATCTTGCTCTATTCTCTTCAAGATTCATGGTGCTAGCTTGTTGCCATCCTCTCATAATTGTTTTCGATTGTGAGAATCTTTTTCACCCATCAGGAGATATTCAAGAGTCTTCTCAGTTTGTCATCCGGAGTCCATCAATTCAGGTTTATTCATTCTCAGCCGTCAGTTATCATTCTCCTATCTTGCCGGTGCATCTATCGAATATCCTCTAATCAGTTCTTGATCTCTTTGTTCTCATGTATCTAGTTTGTCTCAAGCACCTTCGTTCATTTGCTAATTCTTACCGGTGATGCACCCCTACTTCGATCATTTTCAATTC
>NW_021308759.1:0-1546 GCF_002162155.2 Triticum dicoccoides
TTTTTCCGAACTTGGTTCGTCGACAAGAGAAATTCTGCAATGCTTGTGAGGATGACCGAGTGTTAGAATGCGAGATTCGCTAAACCATGTACAAGGTAATGATTTGGGTGCGGGATGGATTGATCACCATGCCGACTTACTCTTATTATTCGCCTTGCTATATGGGATGGTAAACCTGAGTGACTTACCTATAGTAGAGAGACAACGATCAAAACCTTGTTTAAACCTTAGAATGGTATAGGTATTTCTTTTCCCCTTGTACAAGGCAGTTGTTGCCAACCGTAGAAAATACGGTGAGGTTCAAACCAGACCCGTTTTCTGCAGGAGAAACCATAAATCGTTGACCACCATGAGATATCGATAGTTGTTTAGAATTGGCGCCAGACCTATCGGCTATGAAGACCCAATCTCGGAATAACCTTACCAAGATGAAAGGACAAAAGAATTGAGGAAAAGCTTATGCCACTACCGAAAGAGCCCAGAGAAGGAATTATCCTTACGATTTGAGAAGACCGACACTGTCAACGGTAAGGATGGAGTATATGAGTTTTGATGGAACTGTAACGATGCTTCTAAGGGTGGTAGCACCCGAGACCCCGGAGATGATCGATGGATTTTTGAAGACCCCCAAACCCTAACCTATTTCTTGCTAGCCTCTCCGAATCTCGAGGACGAGATTCATTTTAAGGGTGGTAGATTTGTAACATCCCAAAATTTTAAATTTTGGAATGTTATAATAAATAGATAGATTTGTTTGTTTGTTTGAATTGTTGTGTGATTGATTGAGTGAAATTTGAAACTTTTTGAAAGTTAAATGAGAGGGAATAAAAGGACTTTCCCAAACTTTCATTTTTGCTTTCTGATCTCCGTGAATTCAAATATTTCTCATCACAAAACCCTGGAGAGAGGATAACATGACTTCTTCCATTTAAATGAAAAAGGGGTGTTGAAAATATTTGAATTTCACTTGAAAATATTTCAAACTCAAAGCTTTATGCAACTCAATGATTTTCATGAGGGAAGATAAAATGACTTCTTCAATTATATGAAATATGAGTTGGAAGTTAAAAAAGAATCAAATTGAAAGTCATTTGAAAGTATTTTGAAACTCCCTTGCAAATTTGGAATTATTTGGATTTTGTTCAAATTATTTTTCTCCTAAAAATAAATAAATGGGAATGAGGGTAAAATGATTCCCTTGAATGGAAAATTAGGAGAAAATAATTTTTGAAGATATTTTGGTATTTTAAAAATGATTTTTGTTGGGTTTTATTGCAACAGCAACACTATTTAAGTTTTGTAAATTTTTGAGGATTTTATTTGAACTTGAAAAATAGTTCATGTTGTAGGAAATCTTTTTCTGATCATTTTGATATATATATGTCCTATATAAAATATATATATTTTATTCTCTCTCTCTCTAATTCAAAAAAAAAAAATAGAAAAAAAAATAGACCTAGGCGACAGCCAGGCCAACCGGCCCAGCCAGCGCCGAGGTGGCCCAGCCAGCCACGCCGACCGACCGGCCCAGCCGCACCCGAGCCAC
>NW_021308760.1:0-856 GCF_002162155.2 Triticum dicoccoides
GGTGGTGGTGGAAGACGCGCGAGCAATTCATTAAACTTGTTATCGAGCTTTGTTTCGAACGTCTTCTCAAGGCCAGTGATCTTCTCCATGGCCTCTTCAAAATTGTTCAGCACATCTTGCACCTGTTCAGTCATCATTTGCTGAAACTTATCATGAAGCTCCTTGTTCGATAAATTCTCCCAGTCAATCTCGTCGGCTTGTGATCCTGGCATGGTTAGCAGCAAAAGAAACACACAAGAATATGATCCTACAGACTACGAACAAGTGGTGGTGGTGGGTGTCACAAATCCGTCAAGCAAATCTCAAATTCTTACCAGTTCTTACCCAGCAGCAGGCGGTGATCGGCAACCGTTGGAGTCAAAAACTCTCAAAGCTTGGATAGAGCGATTACCAGGGAGAGTCAAACGCACGACGTAGATGTATGTGGAGCTGGGAAGGCTTATAGTATGGTAGCAAAAAGGGTCAGCAATAATCAATTCAGAGATGCAAAGTTGAATAAACGCTCAACGACGGTACTGTGCTGGTCCTAGGCTAGACCGTGCTAGAGACGCGAGCCTAGAACACTAACAAAATCACGGCGCGGCACGTAAACAAGGGAAAAGCACACTCTGGATTTTTTCTTTCGCTCTTTTTTTTTTGCGCTCTTTTTTTTTGCGCTGGTTTTTTTTTTTGCGAAAAATCACTATAATGGCGAGTGTCTCAAAACTCTTCCCAGCTCAAACTGACAGGATGGGCACGAAATTTTTCGACCAATTTTTTTTTTTTCGACTGCCCGGACCCAAAAACTGGAAACGAGTCAAAAAAAACTTCCTATAATGGCACCTGTCTCAAAACACTCAGAAACACCTAAAAATAG
>NW_021308760.1:1759-17542 GCF_002162155.2 Triticum dicoccoides
TTCACAACTCCCTTGGTATGGAACAAATTGTGCCTCTGATTTTGCTCAGCTTGTGTGACCTGCACACTCAAAACACGTTGAGCAACTAAACATTCATACCTGTCAGCGTCTTCAGGAGCCATGTATTGCGTCTCATGATCAGAATCATCTCCACCATGTTCTTCACGTGCAATAAGAGCCAAAGTCTCCTCATCATAGTCACTAGCGGACTCATATCCACCATCCGCGGTAGCAATCATCACACGCGGAGATTTGCATTCTCTCGCATAATGACCTCCTCCCTTACAACGACGACAAATAATATCACTTGTGTGCCCTGTTGATGCCATGGAAGAAGAAGAACGCTGTGCAGGCCCCGCAGGTGCGCTCTTGGCAGATAATGGTGGTTGTGCCTGTTTTCTTGTATCACGGCTGGAGGTGGCACCGGATGGAGGTGCTGGTGCAGTTGAAGTAGAAGATGCACATGGTGTCCATGATGAAGGTCGGCCTACAGAAAAGTTAGTTCGCCCCAATGCTTGTCGATCCTGCACTTCACGTTCAGCTTTACAAGCAAGATGGAATAAACGAGTGATATTAGTATACTCCTTATAGTCTAGAATGGTCTGAATCTCTCTCTTTAATCCACCCAGAAAACGTGCAAGCATAGCTTCATTCTCCTCAACAATACCACATCTAATCATGCCAGTTTGTAATTCCTGATAATATTCTTCTACAGAATTTTTCCCTTGTCTTAAACGCTGCAATATTTGAAGCAATTCACGTTGATAATATGGTGGAACCCAACGCGTACGCATAGCAGTTTTCAAAGCAGCCCAAGTAGTTGGAATAGGATATAATCTACAATGTTCAGACCACCATACACATGCAAAACTAGTGAAAGCACAAACGGCAGCAGCAACTCGTCTCTCCTCAGGATATTGTAAACATGTAAATCGTTGTTCAGTTTCTAACTCCCAAGTAAGATATATATCAGGAACATATCTACCCTCAAATGGTGGAATATTCAATTTCAGTTTAGGAATATGGACATCATCTCGTACCTGAGGTGGTGGTGCAGGCCTACCATTACGAATATATACCTGAGGTCGACCTGCTGGTGGTGGTACAGGTGGCTGCACGTAGTGTTGATTTTGATCAACCTCATCCTCATAATCTCCCACATAAATCATCCTCCTCCGCATCAGCAGCAGGAGCCACAGAAGTATCAACAGCAGCACCAACAGTTTGGCCAAACGCAAGAGGAACACGGCTTGCTCGGCGGAGGTCTGCTTCGCGACGTGGAGGTAGTCGTTGTTGTTGTTGTTGGAGAGGTGCGTTAGGTGCAGCGGGTGGTGGTGGTGGAAGACGCGCGAGCAATTCATTAAACTTGTTATCGAGCTTTGTTTCGAACGTCTTCTCAAGGCCAGTGATCTTCTCCATGGCCTCTTCAAAATTGTTCAGCACATCTTGCACCTGTTCAGTCATCATTTGCTGAAACTTATCATGAAGCTCCTTGTTCGATAAATTCTCCCAGTCAATCTCGTCGGCTTGTGATCCTGGCATGGTTAGCAGCAAAAGAAACACACAAGAATATGATCCTACAGACTACGAACAAGTGGTGGTGGTGGGTGTCACAAATCCGTCAAGCAAATCTCAAATTCTTACCAGTTCTTACCCAGCAGCAGGCGGTGATCGGCAACCGTTGGAGTCAAAAACTCTCAAAGCTTGGATAGAGCGATTACCAGGGAGAGTCAAACGCACGACGTAGATGTATGTGGAGCTGGGAAGGCTTATAATATGGTAGCAAAAAGGGTCAGCAATAATCAATTCAGAGATGCAAAGTTGAATAAACGCTCAACGACGGTACTGTGCTGGTCCTAGGCTAGACTGTGCTAGAGACGCGAGCCTAGAACACCAACAAAATCACGGCGCGGCACGTAAACAAGGGAGGAGCACACTCTGAATTTTTTTTCTCTTTTTTTTTGCACTTTTTTTTCCTCTTTTTTTTTTTGCTCCGCAACAAATTTTTTTCGAAAAAGTCTACAAATGGTCTAAAAACTGCCTAGCCAGAATTTTCCAGACTTAGTTTTTTTTAAATTGGAACTATTTTTCTTCTGCGGATGGCTCGGAAGTTGGGGAGTCCTTCTCTGTCACGACTCGGAGTGTCGCATGATCTGGAAATCGAGAACAATGCAACAATTACTGGACTCGGACTAGGACTGGTGGCGGAGATGAATCTGGTGGAACTCGGACTGGTGGCGGAGATGAATCTGGTGGAACACGGACAGGTGGCGTGATGAGGACATCAATACAATTGTTACACCCACAGCCCCTGCTGCTATACATACTGGACCAATTACTAGAGCTCGTGCACGCCAACTAAATTACCAGGTACTTTCGTTTCTTGGTAATGATTCTAATGTTCATGAGAATATGATGCTGCCTAAATTGGATACATTTGTTTTGCTTACAAATGAAGGGCCTAGCTTGGAGAAGGATGAACATTGGAGCAAGAACAAGCATGGAGATGATGGCATGCGCAAGGGGAACAAGAACGGAGTTACAAGTGATGATTTCAGGACTTTGAAGCCACCATAATGGGTGCATGAAGCCTTGGACGAAATATACAAGATGCCACTTCATAAATTTCGTCCCGAGGCTATTTTAGGTGCTGCGTCACCTTATTATTGGGCCAGGCCCATGTAATTTCGAAATACATAAGTATAGGCTATATTTAGAGTCCGTATGTGTGGGGAAACAAGAGATAGGGTTGATTTCGGACCCCTCCACCAAGGGCCACGAAATTCCCCCCTCTTCCTCCATATATACAGCCCTTAGGGCATCGTTTAGACTTTGGGGTTTTGTTTAGATTAAAAGTTCGCCATAGCTGCAACTTCGCATACTTCGTTTGTGTTCAACGACCAGACAAAGGCGTCACAGAACCCCACCTTGATCAATAAAGCTTTCATCTTATATTCGCAATATCCAGATTGCAATCTTAGTTTCTTGCTTGTTCTTCGTTTGCTCGCAGGAAACAGACCCTCGTGGTCAGGTTGATCGTGCTCCGGCGTGGTCAATAACCTCTCGGAGTTGGTTTAGCGATTGCTAAGGCGCGACGTCCTCGCACGTTCGTAGTCGGATCGTCAAAGTCGACTTCCACCAAAGCGAAATCCACCATCTCATCGAAAGACGGGACACCTTTGCCTCTATCACATCACGTAGAGCAATAAAAACAGCACGTAAATGTTCCAAATGTTCTTCCAAAGATCTGCTATAAATCAATATGTCATCAAAGTAAACTACCACAAATCGTCCAATGAAAGCACGTAAAACTTCGTTCATTAATCTCATGAAAGTACTAGGTGCATTAGTTAACCCAAAAGGCATGACTAACCACTCATATAATCCAAACTTAGTTTTAAATGCTGTTTTCCATTCATCTCCCAATTTCATACGAATTTGATGGTAGCCACTACGCAAATCAACTTTGGAGAATATTGTAGAGCCACTCAATTCATCAAGCATATCATCTAGCCTAGCAATAGGATGACGATAACGAATAGTAATATTATTAATGCCTCTACAATCAACACACATACGTGATGTACCATCCTTTTTTGGCACTAGAATAATAGGAACAGCACAAGGACTAAGGGATTCGCGTATATAACCTTTGTCGAGAAGCTCTTGTACTTGACGCATAATCTCCTTCGTCTCCTCTGGATTGGTACGGTATGGTGCACGGTTTGGCAGTGAAGCACCGGGAATTAAGTCAATCTGATGCTCAATCCCTCGAATAGGCGGTAATCCCGGTGGCACGTCTTGTGGAAAGACGTCAGCGAACTCCTGCAAAATGTTAGTGACAGCAGGAGGCAAAGAGGAAGGCACGTCCTCGAATGAAAATAATGCCTCTTTGCACACAAAAGCATAGCAAACAGATTTGCTGAAATCTAGCTCATCAATATCAGATTTGGTGGCAAATAAACATGCACTTTTCAATTTATTTTCAGAAGCAACACTAGATGGTTTATTATTAGGCTTCATTTGTTGCTCAAATTCTTTTGCCACAATCTGATTTTCACTCTTATTCTTCTCCTGTTGTGCTTTATTAGCTCTATTAATATCATCTTTCAAAATGGAATCAGGAGTCATAGGAAGCAAAGTAATATTTTTATCCTTATGAACAAGAGTATAGTGATTGTTTCTACCATGGTGTACAGAATTTTTATCAAATTGCCATGGTCTACCAAGTAATAAGGAACATGCTTGCATAGGTACCACATCACAATCAACATAATCAACATATGTAGAGATACTAAAATGCACACGAACAGTACGTGTTACCTTAACCTTGCCGCTGTTGTTGAACCATTGGATGTAGTAAGGATGTGGATGTGGTCTTGTGGTGAGAGAAAGCTTCTCCACTATCTCCATGCTAGAGGCAAAGGTGTCCCGTCTTTCGATGAGATGATGGATATCGCTTTGGTGGAAGTCGACTTTGACGATCCGACTACGAACGTGCGAGGACGTCGCGCCTTAGCAATCGCTAAACCAACTCCGAGAGGTTATTGACCACGCCGGAGCACGATCAACCTGACCACGAGGGTCTGTTTCCTGCGAGCAAACGAAGAACAAGCAAGAAACTGAGATTGCAATCTGGATATTGCGAATATAAGATGAAAGCTTTATTGATCAAGGTGGGGTTCTGTGACGCCTTTGTCTGGTCGTTGAACACAAACGAAGTACGCGAAGTTGCAGCTATGGCGAACTTTTAATCTAAACAAAACCCGAAGTCTAAACGATGCCCTAAGGGCTGTATATATGGAGGAAGAGGGGGGAATTTCGTGGCCCTTGGTGGAGGGGTCCGAAATCAACCCTATCTCTTGTTTCCCCACACATACGGACTCTAAAAATAGCCTATACTTATGTATTTCGAAATTACATGGGCCTGGCCCAATAATAAGGTGACGCAGCACCTAAAATAGCCTCGGGATGAAATTTATGAAGTGGCATCTTGTATATTTCTTCCAAGGCTTCATGCACCCATTATGGTGGCTTCAAAGTCCTGAAATCATCACTTGTAACTCCGTTCTTGTTCCCCTTGCGCATGCCATCATCTCCATGCTTGTTCTTGCTCCAATGTTCATCCTTCTCCAAGCTAGGCCCTTCATTTGTAAGCAAAACAAATGTATCCAATTTAGGCAGCATCATATTCTCATGAACATTAGAATCATTACCAAGAAACGAAAGTACCTGGTAATTTAGTTGGCGTGCACGAGCTCTAGTAATTGGTCCAGTATGTATAGCAGCAGGGGCTGTGGGTGTAACAATTGTATTGATGTCCTCATCAAAAGATCCATTCGCCGACCTTCCTAGTGAAGATGCCGCTACTCATCTAAACAACTTTGTTGATTTGTGTGATATGCAAAAGAAGAAAGATACGGATAATGATATTGTTAAACTGAAGTTATTCCCGTTTTCACTTAGAGATCGTGCTAAAGTTTGGTTTTCGTCTTTGCCTAAAAATAGTATTGATTCTTGGAACAAGTGCAAAGATGCTTTTATCTCTAAGTATTTTCCTCCCGCTAAGATTATCACTCTTAGGAACGATATTATGAATTTTAAACAACTTGATCATGAGCATGTTGCCCAATCTTGGGAAAGAATGAAATTGATGATTCACAATTGCCCTACTCATGGTTTGAATTTATGGATGATCATACAAAAATTTTATGCTGTTTTGAACTTTGCTTCTAGAAATCTTTTAGATTCGGTCGCGGGAGGCACATTTATGGAAATCACGCTAGGAGATGCTACAAAACTTCTTGATAATATTATGGCTAATTATTCTTAATGGCACACCGAAAGATTTTCTAGTAAAAAAGTGCATGCTATAGAAGAAATAAATGTTTTGAGTGAAAAGATGGATGAACTTATGAAGTTGTTTGCTACTAAAAATACTCCTCTTGATCCCAATGATATGCCTTTGTCTACTTTGATTGAGAATAACAATGAATCTATGGATGTGAATTTTGTTGGTAGGAATAGTTTTGGAAACAATGCTTATAGAGGAAACTTTAATTCTAAACCATTCCCTAGTAATTCCTCTAATAATTATGGAAATTCCAACAATAATTCTTATGGTAATTTTAATAAGATGCCCTCTGATTTTGAGAATAGTGTGAAAGAATTTATGATTTCTCAAAAGAATTTTAATGCTTTGCTTGAAGAAAAATTGCTCAAAGTTGATGATTTGGCTAGGAACGTTGGTAGACTTTCGCTTGATGTTGATTCTCTTAAACTTAGATCTACTCCTCCTAAGCTTGATATCAATGAGTCTCTCAAAGCCATGATAATTTCCATTGATGAGTGCAAGGAAAGAACCATTAGATTGCGTGCTAAGAAAGATTGCTTTGTAAAGGCGTGTTCTTCTAGTTTCCATGAAAATAATGATGAAGATCTTAAAGTTATTGATGTGTCTCCTATTAGATCTTTGTTTTGCAATATGAATCTTGATAATAATGGGACTGGAGATGAGTCAACTTTAGTTAGAAGGCGTCCCAAGAATTCAGAGTTTTTAGATCTTGATGCTAAATTTGGTAAAAGTGGGATTGGAGAGGTCATGACTTTAAATAGTATCGAACCCACTATCTCGGATTTCAAGGAGTTTGATTATGATAATTGTTCTTTAGAAAGTTGTATTTCCTTGTTGCAATCCGTTGTTAATTCTCCTCATGCTTATAGTCAAAATAAAGCTTTTACTAAACATATCGTTGATGCCTTGATGCAATCTTATGATGAAAAACTTAATTTGAAGTTTCTATACCTAGAAAACTTAATGATGAGTGGGAACCTACTATAAAGATTTGAATTAAAGATCATGAGTGTTTTGCTTTGTGTGATTTGGGTGCTATTGTTTCCATGATACCAAAAACTTTATGTGATATTCTAGGTTTCCATGATCTTGATGATTGCTCTTTAAATTTGCACCTTGCGGATTCCACCATTAAAAAGCCAATGGGAAGGATCAATGATGTTCTCATTGTTGCAAATAGAAATTTGGTGCCGTAGATTTTTATCGTTCTTGATATAGATTGCAATATTTCTTGCCCTATTATTCTTGGTAGACCTTTCCTTAGAACGATTGGTGTGATTATTGATATGAAGGAAGGGAATATTAGATTCCAATTTCCATTAAAGAAAGGTATGGAGCACTTTCCAAGAAAGAAAGTCAAATTACCTTATGAATCTATCATGCGAGCTACTTATGAATTTAGTGCCAAAGATGGCACTACTTAGATCTGTCTTTGCTTTTATGCCTAGCTAGGGGCGTTAAACGATAGCGCTAGTTGGGAGGCAACCCTATTTTATTTGTGTTCTTTGCTTTTGTTTCTGTTTAGTAATAAATTTTGCATCTACCCTCTGTTTAGATGTGTTTTTATGTTTTAATTAGTGTGAAAGATCGTGGATGTCGCCTAGAGGGGGGGGGGGTGAATAGGCGTTTTAAAATAATTACGGTAGAGGCTTGAACAAATGCGGAATAAACCTAGCGGTTAATTTGTCAAGCACAAAACCTACAACAACTAGGCTCACCTATGTGCACCAACAACTTATGCTAAGCAAGATAAGCAACTATGTGATAGCAAGATATATGACAAAGAACAATATGGCTATCACAAAGTAAAGTGCATAAGTAAAGGGCTCGGGTAAGAGATAACCGAGGCACGCGGAGACGACGATGTATCCCGAAGTTCACACCCTTGCGGATGCTAATCTCCGTTTGGAGCGGTGTGGAGGCACAATGCTCCTCAAGAAGCCACTAGGGCCACCGTAATCTCCTCACGCCCTCGCATAATGCAAGATGTCGTGATTCCACTAAGGGACCCTTGAGGGCGGTCACCGAACCCGTACAAATGGCGACCCTTGGGGGCGGTCACCGAACCCATACACTTTGGCAACCCTTGGGGGCGGTCACCGGTACCCGTCAAATTGCTCGGGGTGATCTCCACAACCTAATTGGAGACCCCGACGCTTGCTCGGAGCTTTACACCACAATGATTGAGCTCCGAACACCACCAAATGTCTAGGGCGCCAAGGCACCCAAGAGGAACAAGCTCTAGGGTGTCCAAACACCCAAGAGTAACAAGCTCAAGGGTACCAAGCACCCAAGAGTAATAAGCTTCTCAACTTGTAACTTCCACGTATCACGTGGAGAACTCAAACCGATGCACCAAATGCAATGGCAAGGGCACACGGAGTGCCTAAATCCTTCTCTCTGTAATCCCACCGAAGCAACTAATGCTAGGGAGTAAGATGAGAGGAAGAACAAGAAGGAGAACACCAAGAACTCCAAGATCTAGATCCAATGGGTTCCCCTCACATAGAGGAGAAAGTGATTGGTGGAAATGTGGATCTAGATCTCCTCTCTCTTTTCCCTCAAAAACTAGCAAGAATCCATGGAGGGATTGAGAGTTAGCAAGCTCGAAGAAGGTCAACAATGGGGGAAGAACATGAGCTCAAAGGATAAGGTTCAATGGGGAAGAAGACCCCCTTTTATAGGTGGGGGAAAATCCAACCGTTATGCTCACATCCCTCACAGAGCGGTACTACCGCTCCAAGGAGCGGTACTACCGCTAGGGCGGTAGTACCCCTTTGAAACACAACAATGAGGAGGCAAAAAGGCTAGAAGAACCGTCGGAGCGGTAGTACCGCTTGACCTCACGGTACTACCGCTAGGGGTAGCGGTACTACGACTAAGGGTAGCGGTACTACTGCTTGCGAGTGGTACTAAAAAATTACATCCGGGCCTACCACCGCAGGACTTGGGACGAGTTTCGGTCCGGAGCGGTACTACCGCTGTAGGAGCCACGGTAGTACCGCTCTGGAGCGGTAGTAAAAAATTACATCCGCTCCAATTCGCGGTAGTACCGCCGCAGCCTTTTTAAAACACCAAAACTGCCACAACTTTTGCAAATGGACTCCAAATTCAATGAAACCAAGTTTGTTGGAAAGCTAGCGACAAGGGCTAACACAATCTTGAAAGAAATATCAATATGAAGCAAATTAGAAAAGTCCCATCAGAAAATGGTGAGAACCCTTCCTCGGATAAGACCGGTAAAACCTCCAACACCGAAAACATCATAGTAGACGCATGCGAACTCCGTTTTCGATGAACTCAAGCTTGTCATCAAGATGACCATAAGCTCTAAGACTCACAAAGAGAACCAAACAAGAACCAAGAAACATGATGCAAGGATGCAATGGTTTGAGCTCTCTACTAACGATACGATCAAGCTACCAACTTGAGAGCCCCCCTTGATAGTACAGCAAACGATCCTATAACCCGGTCTCCCAACTACCACCATGAGACCGGTAAAATAGAAAACCTATCAAGGGAAAACCTTTGCCTTGCACATGGTCCACTTGAGCTAGATGATGACGATCTTGACTCCCTCAAGTTGGACCACCTTTCTTGATTGTGTTGGCTCGATGAAGACTAGATGATTGCTCCCCCATAGTCCACTATGGGTGAGCCACTCTTCGGCACATCTTCACAAGTCCATTGACACCACAATGGATGGCAAGATTCAAGCACTTGATCTCTTCATGATGCTCCACTTGAACTTGCACATGGCAATCTTGATGACGATCACCACTTGATGCCATCCTTTCCATGGGTTGTATGATATCTTCCTCTTAACGCAAGCCCATGGACACGTACCTAACCCCACATAGAACTCTCACATAGACCATGGGTTAGTACACAAGGTGCAATGGACAATGCTTACCATACCATGGGATCACTTGATCCCTCTCGGTACATCTTCTACGTTTTGTGAGTTGATCAACTTGATTCACTCTTGACTTAGTCTTGCTCAACCTTGAATCTTTCCAACTCTCTTCATTTGGATGATGTCTTGAAGGTAAACATGAATGATCACACAATCTTATTCTTCAAGACATGCTTGCAATAAGCTCAACACTCACATGACCAATCTTTGGATAATTCCTTAATAGCACCTTGGTCAACTCGTAAACTCCTTGAAACCAACACATGGACTTCAAGAAAAGCCTATGGACAAATCCTTAAAATATAACTCAAGACAACCATTAGTCCATAGAGATTGTCATCAATTACCAAAACCAAACATGGGGGCACCGCATGTTCTTTCAATCTCCCCCATTTTGGTAATTGATGACAATCACTTTCAAGAGAGTTTATATAAGGAATTATGCATCACAATGCAATGCAACAACCAATGATGCAGGAGAATGAGATGCAAATGCTTAGGAACAAAACCAAAGCAAGGGAAAAACTTTGAAACCTTCTCCACAAAACTCTCTGAAACTTCTCCCCCATTGGCATCGATTGCCAAAATGGGCGAAAAGCTTAGAAGGCCAAAATAAATTGTGGTCCTCCATAAATTGTGTATTTCTCAACAAGAGAGTGGAATGCAATACACATATCCAACTGTCAGAACTTGGAGGAAGACAAACTATATTGAGGCCCAAAGATTGCAACAGAGAGATATGCCACAAAGACATAACAAAGAGAGACACAAGCAATCAGAAGATACCAATTGAAGCAAGCAATCAACGGATATCAATTGAACCAACTAGACCAATGATCCTACGTGCCACATGAATAAAGATATTATGATATGAGCAGAGGATTGTTCTAAAGAAACTAGAGAAGCTCCCCATGATTTGTGCACATCAAGAATTTTTGTATTTGGATACAAAGTGCACAAAATAGGATCATAGCTCCCCCAAAATCAATAGAAACTCACAACCAGTGCAAGTGGGCAAATAGGGACAAAGCCTAGCACTTGCAACAAGCACATGGTTGAGCAACATGTAACAGAGGCGACTAAGAATAGGCTCAACCAACACCGATGTGTGTGAGTCAAGGCAATGCACTTGAGAAGACTAATGTACGGATGAGCATTAAGCATCAATATAGTCTTGAAAGAATGAGATACACGGTGCAAGGCATGTCATTCCCACACACAACTAGCAAACGGGTTCACAAGATCACTAATAAACATATAAAGAACCTATGCTTGTGACAACCCATGGTGAAGATAGAAGATGAAAGCCTCATCAAGACGAGGGATACCAAGATGGCAGCCTCGTAAGGATAAGCATGAGGAAATAATCTTCACCACACAAGAGTGCATCAAGATGCAACGATATAAGACACGCACTCAAGGCAAAAGCTTTCACGGAGCCACCAAAGAAATAACATAAGAAAGACAAGGTGGATGTGAAAGAAAGGATATCATCTAGAGATGTAATTTCTCTCAAGTGTATAAGGGTCTAGGTAGACGAAATCATGACGATATATATCTGCAAAGTAGGATGTACACCCGAAATAGTTACAACATGAAGGAACAAGATATCCAAAAGGAAGTCATACACATACCAATAAGATTTGTGCTTGGAAGCATAGCCCAAGGCTAGATATGGTCTTGTTGTATATAAATGAATTCCTACCACACAACCATCAAAGACATCACAACTAGCAACAAGAGATCATTGTTGGGATGCTTTGAGAAAGGAAACAAGTATCACAATAAAGAAAGAATAACATGCCATGATACAACCCACACACGATTGATGCAATAATGTGTGCATGTAGTAGATGATGATACTAGTTACCGAGATAGCATTGGAAGGATGTAGTAGATACCAATTGAAGGTAGAAAGTAGTTCATTGATCATCCTAGGTTGACTCCAATAAGCACATGGTGACAACACCTTCCTTTTGAATGAGCCGAGTATCCAATGCATCTCCAATTGTTCCTAGAACAACAACACAAACAAAATGGCACCCAAACTCATTGGGACCAAAGAGTTAGAGAACCAACAATACATAGGACAAACTCCACATAGATATGTGCATATAGATATGAAAATGAATCTCATGCACATCTCATCCAATTTGAGACTTGGTGGAGTTTCCTCTATATATTGGGTCAAAGAAAGAAAACATGCCAAAGGAACTACATGAAGTTAAAATGCATGCTCAAGACTTTCAAGAATCGATACCAAAATTGATGAGGACATCAATACAATTGTTACACCCACAGCCCCTGCTGCTATACATACTGGACCAATTACTAGAGCTCGTGCACGCCAACTAAATTACCAGGTACTTTCGTTTCTTGGTAATGATTCTAATGTTCATGAGAATATGATGCTGCCTAAATTGGATACATTTGTTTTGCTTACAAATGAAAGGCCTAGCTTGGAGAAGGATGAACATTGGAGCAAGAACAAGCATGGAGATGATGGCATGCGCAAGGGGAACAAGAACGGGGTTACAAGTGATGATTTCAGGACTTTGAAGCCACCATAATGGGTGCATGAAGCCTTCGACGAAATATACAAGATGCCACTTCATAAATTTCGTCCCGAGGCTATTTTAGGTGCTGCGTCACCTTATTATTGGGCCAGGCCCATGTAATTTCGAAATACATAAGTATAGGCTATTTTTAGAGTCCGTATGTATGGGGAAACAAGAGATAGGGTTGATTTCGGACCCCTCCACCAAGGGCCACGAAATTCCCCCCTCTTCCTCCATATACACAGCCCTTAGGGCATCGTTTAGACTTTGGGTTTTGTTTAGATTAAAAGTTCGCCATAGCTGCAACTTCGCGTACTTCGTTTGTGTTCAACGACCAGACAAAGGCGTCACAGAACCCCACTTTGATCAATAAAGCTTTCATCTTATATTCGCAATATCCAGATTGCAATCTCAGTTTCTTGCTTGTTCTTCGTTTGCTCGCAGGAAACAGACCCTCGTGGTCAGGTTGATCGTGCTCCGGCGTGGTCAATAACCTCTCGGAGTTGGTTTAGCGATTGCTAAGGCGCGACGTCCTCGCACGTTCGTAGTCGGATCGTCAAAGTCGACTTCCACCAAAGCGAAATCCATCATCTCATCGAAAGACGGGACACCTTCGCCTCTATCAAGTGGTATCAGATTTCCAGGTTGCTCGGTGAGATTTTACAGTTTTTCGTAGTTTAGATCGAGTCTGTTCTTCATACCTATAGTCCACCAAAAAGCCACAAAAAAAATTAGGGTTAGTTCATCATATCCGAACCAATCTGAGCCTTTGCATAATCTTTTTAGGGTTTTGCTTTGTTGAATTTGCGGTTGTATCGTCGTGTCTAGTTGCTGGTCTTAGAGTCTAGTCTTTTAGAGTTTCGAGTTCTGGTCATAAGTTGTCACGCCGCCGCCGCACCATCATCATCGCCCCTGCCATCTACCACCACCGCTTATCCGCCACCGCTCCGAATCCGTATCCATATACCACCACCAATCCGTGTCCATATACCACCACCGATCCATATCCATATACTACCACCGCTACCACCACCGCTGCCATATACCACCACCATATATCTACCACCAATCCGAGTTCCTTGCTTATTAGGTTTGTTTCCGAGATCCATCTAGTTTCCGATTCGTGTTTCCTTGCCGGAGTAGGTTTCGGAAAAAAAAAGAGTCGGGTAGCCACGCTCCGTTTAGGCCCAAAATTTTTCGAAAACGCATTTTTTGAAAAAAATTCTGGCTATCCTATTTTTAGGTGTTTCTGAGTGTTTTGAGACAGGTGCCATTATAGGAAGTTTTTTTTGACCCGTTTCCAGTTTTTGGGTCCGAGCAGTCGAAAAAAAAAATTGGTCGAAAAAATTTCATGCCCATCCTGTCCGTTTGAGCTAGGAAGAGTTTTGAGACACTCGCCATTATAGTGATTTTTCGCAAAAAAAAAGCAGCGCAAAAAAAAAGAGCGCAAAAAAAAAGAGCGAAAAAAAAATTCAAAGTGTGCTTTTCCCTTGTTTACGTGCCGCGCCGTGATTTTGTTGGTGTTCTAGGCTCGCGTCTCTAGCACAGTCTAGCCTAGGACCAACACAGTACCGTCGTTGAGCGTTTATTCAACTTTGCATCTCTGAATTGATTATTGCTGACCCTTTTTGCTACCATACTATAAGCCTTCCCAGCTCCACATACATCTACGTCGTGTGTTTGACTCTCCCTGGTAATCGCTCTATCCAAGCTTTGAGAGTTTTTGACTACAACGGTTGCCGATCACCGCCTGCTGCTGGGTAAGAACTGGTAAGAATTTGAGATTTGCTTGACGGATTTGTGATACACCACCACCACTTCTTAGTAGTCTGTAGGATCATATTCTTGTGTGTTTCTATTGCTGCTAACCATGCCAGGATCACAAGCCGACGAGATTGATTGGGAGAACTTATCGAACAAGGAGCTTCATGATAAGTTTCAGCAAATGATGACTGAACAGGTACAAGATGTGCTGAACAATTTTGAAGAGGCCATGGAGAAGATCACTGGCCTTGAGAAGACGTTCGAAACAAAGCTCGATAACAGATTTAATGAACTGCTTGCGCGTCTTCCACCACCGGCTGCACCTGTCGCACCTCTGCAACAACAACAACTACGCCCCCTTCCGAATCAGTATGGACGAGCACAGCGTGTTCCTATTGAGCCAGGACAAAATTCTGGTGCCGCTGCTACTGCTGTTGGTGCTTCTTTGGCTCCTGCTACTGCTGCTGCTGGTACCCAGGAGGATGATGAGTATGCGGGCGATTATGAGGATGAGGTTGATCAAAATCAGATCTACGAACAGCCACCAGCACCACCACCAGCAGGTCGACCTCAGGTATATATTCGTAATGGTAGGCCTGCACCACCACCTCAGGTACGAGATGATGTCCATATTCCTAAACTGAAATTGAATATTCCACCATTTGAGGGTAGATATGTTCCTGATATATATCTTACTTGGGAGTTAGAAACTGAACAACGATTTACATGTTTACAATATCCTGAGGAGAGACGAGTTGCTGCTGCTGTTTGTGCTTTCACTAGTTTTGCATGTGTATGGTGGTCTGAACATTGTAGATTATATCCTATTCCAACTACTTGGGCTGCTTTGAAAACTGCTATGCGTACGCGTTGGGTTCCACCATATTATCAACGTGAGTTGCTTCAAAAATTGCAGCGTTTAAGACAAGGGAGAAATTCTGTAGAAGAATATTATCAGGAATTACAAACTGGCATGATTAGATGTGGTATTGTTGAGGAGAATGAAGCTATGCTTGCACGTTTTCTGGGTGGATTAAATAGAGAGATTCAGACCATTCTAGACTATAAGGAGTATACTAATATCACTCGTTTATTCCATCTTGCTTGTAAAGCTGAACGTGAAGTGCAGGATCGACAAGCATTGGGGCGAACTAACTTTTCTGCAGGCCGACCTTCATCATGGACACCACGTGCATCTTCTACTTCAACTACACCAGCACCTCCATCCGGTGCCACCTTTAGCCGTGATACAAGAAAACAGGCACAACCACCATTATCTGCCAAGAGCGCACCTGCGGGGCCTGCACAGCGTTCGTCTTCTTCCATGGCATCAACAGGGCACACAAGTAATATTATTTGTCGTCGTTGTAAGGGAGGAGGTCATTATGCGAGGGAATGCAAATCTCCGCGTGTGATGATTGCTACCGCGGATGGTGGATATGAGTCCGCTAGTGACTATGATGAGGAGACTTTGGCTCTTATTACACGTGAAGAACATGGTGGAGATGATTCTGATCATGAGACGCAATACATGGCTCCTGAAGACGCTGACAGGTATGAATGTTTAGTTGCTCAACGTGTTTTGAGTGTGCAGGTCACACAAGCTGAGCAAAATCAGAGGCACAATTTGTTCCATACCAAGGGAGTTGTGAAGGAACGTTCTGTGCGCGTCATCATAGACGGAGGGAGCT
>NW_021308760.1:17552-24195 GCF_002162155.2 Triticum dicoccoides
TGTTCTAGGCTCGCGTCTCTAGCACAGTCTAGCCTAGGACCAACACAGTACCGTCGTTGAGCGTTTATTCAACTTTGCATCTCTGAATTGATTATTGCTGACCCTTTTTGCTACCATACTATAAGCCTTCCCAGCTCCACATACATCTACGTCGTGTGTTTGACTCTCCCTGGTAATCGCTCTATCCAAGCTTTGAGAGTTTTTGACTACAACGGTTGCCGATCACCGCCTGCTGCTGGGTAAGAACTGGTAAGAATTTGAGATTTGCTTGACGGATTTGTGATACACCACCACCACTTCTTAGTAGTCTGTAGGATCATATTCTTGTGTGTTTCTATTGCTGCTAACCATGCCAGGATCACAAGCCGACGAGATTGACTGGGAGAACTTATCGAACAAGGAGCTTCATGATAAGTTTCAGCAAATGATGACTGAACAGGTACAAGATGTGCTGAACAATTTTGAAGATGCCATGGAGAAGATCACTGGCCTTGAGAAGACGTTCGAAACAAAGCTCGATAACAGATTTAATGAACTGCTTGCGCGTCTTCCACCACCGGCTGCACCTGTCGCACCTCTGCAACAACAACAACTACGCCCCCTTCCGAATCAGTATGGACGAGCACAACGTGTTCCTATTGAGCCAGGACAAAATTCTGGTGCCGCTACTACTGCTGTTGGTGTTTCTTTGGCTCCTGCTACTGCTGCTGCTGGTACCCAGGAGGATGATGAGTATGCGGGCGATTATGAGGATGAGGTTGATCAAAATCAGATCTACGAACAGCCACCAGCACCACCACCAGCAGGTCGACCTCAGGTATATATTCGTAATGGTAGGCCTGCACCACCACCTCAGGTACGAGATGATGTCCATATTCCTAAACTGAAATTGAATATTCCACCATTTGAGGGTAGATATGTTCCTGATATATATCTTACTTGGGAGTTAGAAACTGAACAACGATTTACATGTTTACAATATCCTGAGGAGAGACGAGTTGCTGCTGCTGTTTGTGCTTTCACTAGTTTTGCATGTGTATGGTGGTCTGAACATTGTAGATTATATCCTATTCCAACTACTTGGGCTGCTTTGAAAACTGCTATGCGTACGCGTTGGGTTCCACCATATTATCAACGTGAATTGCTTCAAAAATTGCAGCGTTTAAGACAAGGGAAAAATTCTGTAGAAGAATATTATCAGGAATTACAAACTGGCATGATTAGATGTGGTATTGTTGAGGAGAATGAAGCTATGCTTGCACGTTTTCTAGGTGGATTAAATAGAGAGATTCAGACCATTCTAGACTGATGAGGACATCAATACAATTGTTACACCCACAGCCCCTGCTGCTATACATACTGGACCAATTACTAGAGCTCGTGCACGCCAACTAAATTACCAGGTACTTTCGTTTCATGGTAATGATTCTAATGTTCATGAGAATATGATGCTGCCTAAATTGGATACATTTGTTTTGCTTACAAATGAAGGGCCTAGCTTGGAGAAGGATGAACATTGGAGCAAGAACAAGCATGGAGATGATGGCATGCGCAAGGGAAACAAGAACGGAGTTACAAGTGATGATTTCAGGACTTTGAAGCCACCATAATGGGTGCATGAAGCCTTGGACGAAATATACAAGATGCCACTTCATAAATTTCGTCCCGAGGCTATTTTAGGTGCTGCGTCACCTTATTATTGGGCCAGGCCCATGTAATTTCGAAATACATAAGTATAGGCTATTTTTAGAGTCCGTATGTGTGGGGAAACAAGGGATAGGGTTGATTTCGGACCCCTCCACCAAGGGCCACGAAATTCCCCCCTCTTCCTCCATATATACAGCCCTTAGGGCATCGTTTAGACTTTGGGTTTTGTTTAGATTAAAAGTTCGCCATAGCTGCAACTTCGCGTACTTCGTTTGTGTTCAACGACCAGACAAAGGCGTCACAGAACCCCACCTTGATCAATAAAGCTTTCATCTTATATTCGCAATATCCAGATTGCAATCTTAGTTTCTTGCTTGTTCTTCGTTTGCTCGCAGGAAACAGACCCTCGTGGTCAGGTTGATCGTGCTCCGGCGTGGTCAATAACCTCTCGGAGTTGGTTTAGCGATTGCTAAGGCGCGACGTCCTCGCACGTTCGTAGTCGGATCGTCAAAGTCGACTTCCACCAAAGCGAAATCCACCATCTCATCGAAAGACGGGACACCTCCGCCTCTATCAATGAACTTCCGTCGAGGACGACTTCATTTCAAGAAGGGGAGGATGATGAGGACATCAATACAATTGTTACACCCACAGCCCCTGCTGCTATACATACTGGACCAATTACTAGAGCTCGTGCACGCCAACTAAATTACCAGGTACTTTCGTTTCTTGGTAATGATTCTAATGTTCATGAGAATATGATGCTGCCTAAATTGGATACATTTGTTTTGCTTACAAATGAAGGGCCTAGCTTGGAGAAGGATGAACATTGGAGCAAGAACAAGCATGGAGATGATGGCATGCGCAAGGGGAACAAGAACGGAGTTACAAGTGATGATTTCAGGACTTTGAAGCCACCATAATGGGTGCATGAAGCCTTCGACGAAATATACAAGATGCCACTTCATAAATTTCGTCCCGAGGCTATTTTAGGTGCTGCGTCACCTTATTATTGGGCCAGGCCCATGTAATTTCGAAATACATAAGTATAGGCTATTTTTAGAGTCCGTATGTATGGGGAAACAAGAGATAGGGTTGATTTCGGACCCCTCCACCAAGGGCCACGAAATTCCCCCCTCTTCCTCCATATATACAGCCCTTAGGGCATTGTTTAGACTTTGGGTTTTGTTTAGATTAAAAGTTCGCCATAGCTGCAACTTCGCGTACTTCGTTTGTGTTCAACGACCAGACAAAGGCGTCACAGAACCCCACCTTGATCAATAAAGCTTTCATCTTATATTCGCAATATCCAGATTGCAATCTCAGTTTCTTGCTTGTTCTTCGTTTGCTCGCAGGAAACAGACCCTCGTGGTCAGGTTGATCGTGCTCCGGCGTGGTCAATAACCTCTTGTAGTTGGTTTAGCGATTGCTAAGGCGCGACGTCCTCGCACGTTCGTAGTCGGATCGTCAAAGTCGACTTGCACCAAAGCGAAATCCATCATCTCATCGAAAGACGGGACACCTCCGCCTCTATCAAAAATACAAGGAAAAACCAAGTGAAAAGGATACCAAATGGAGAAATCATCACTTGGAAGATATCATTAAAAGATACATCAAGGAATGAGATATCCATTGGAACACACACAAAAAAAGATGTCAAACTCCCAAAGGAGAGGATGGTTCCAAACAAAGCAAGCTCTCTACAAAGTTTCATGTTGGCACAAAGTACCAAAAGAAATGACTTGCCATCCACCAACACACACTTAATATGGATCACAATATGAGTGTTTTATAGAAAATAGGATAGCTCCCCCAAGACTAGTGCTTCTAGAGAATTTGCATTTGAATACAAAATGCACAAGGTGGGATCACCACTTTCACTATATCTAGAAAACACTAAACAAGATCAAGAAAATAACAAGATCCACAGGTGGTATGGAGAACAATGGGAGTTGACACAATCCTAGGCACGAGATAGGGCCAATAAAAGCAAAGGCCAATGTAAAGATGATCAATAATTTCTACCACACATAAGTGAGTACCAATTGTCATAAGACAAGAAGTATTTGGAAATAATTCCCGTTCGTAGATAGCAAGGATATCCAACATCATCTTTACACCAAACAAAAGCAAATTGCAACTTGTAGAGCTAACATGCTGATGAGGACATGACTACCTTGGATATGACCAAAAATATTGCATATATGCATATTTGTCAGGTGATTTCTAGTGCAAACTATTCAATAATCTATTTATGTTATCCAGAACAAAAATACTTCACACACTTTTGTGTTTTGTCTAATTGCAGGTGTATGGGACATTTGTACAATCCACATATGAAGATAAGGAAGAAAGAGATGTTTATTTGCTGTCCAAAAAGTTCTCTCACGTCACTTTTGGCCCAAGAGAAGATAGAGTCCAGGTCTCTCACGTTCTGGATTCAGATTCGGACTGCACAGACACACCTGACTCAAAACGCACACAAGTTTTTCATACGGACTCTGAATTGGGTGATTCTTTTTTTGTTGGAAACTAGATTTCGTGCACTTTCCAACCCAATTGGAATCACCTTCAAATTCGTCCGGAGCATTGAGTTGTGGACGAAACAATCTGATGCTGCAGCAGAATCCGAGTCAAACTACAAGTCCAAAGGTGTTACATCACCTCCACTTGGGCCCATTGGCCTTGTACGACCTAGATTTAGTTTTAGGATGCCTTGGGACGTCCTCCCACCTCCTTGATGAGGACATCAATACAATTGTTACACCCACAGCCCCTGCTGCTATACATACTGGACCAATTACTAGAGCTCGTGCACGCCAACTAAATTACCAGGTACTTTCGTTTCTTGGTAATGATTCTAATGTTCATGAGAGTATGATGCTGCCTAAATTGGATACATTTGTTTTGCTTACAAATGAAGGGCCTAGCTTGGAGAAGGATGAACATTGGAGCAAGAACAAGCATGGAGATGATGGCAATGCGCAAGGGGAACAAGAACGGAGTTACAAGTGATGATTTCAGGACTTTGAAGCCACCATAATGGGTGCATGAAGCCTTCGACGAAATATACAAGATGCCACTTCATAAATTTCGTCCCGAGGCTATTTTAGGTGCTGCGTCACCTTATTATTGGGCCAGGCCCATGTAATTTCGAAATACATAAGTATAGGCTATTTTTAGAGTCCGTATGTATGGGGAAACAAGAGATAGGGTTGATTTCGGACCCCTCCACCAAGGGCCACGAAATTCCCCCCTCTTCCTCCATATATACAGCCCTTAGGGCATCGTTTAGACTTTGGGTTTTGTTTAGATTAAAAGTTCGCCATAGCTGCAACTTCGCGTACTTCGTTTGTGTTCAACGACCAGACAAAGGCGTCACAGAACCCCACCTTTGATCAATAAAGCTTTCATCTTATATTCGCAATATCCAGATTGCAATCTTAGTTTCTTGCTTGTTCTTCGTTTGCTCGCAGGAAACAGACCCTCGTGGTCAGGTTGATCGTGCTCCGGCGTGGTCAATAACCTCTTGTAGTTGGTTTAGCGATTGCTAAGGCGCGACGTCCTCACACGTTCGTAGTCGGATCGTCAAAGTCGACTTCCACCAAAGCGAAATCCATCATCTCATCGAAAGACGGGACACCTCCGCCTCTATCAAAAATACAAGGAAAAACCAAGTGAAAAGGATACCAAATGGAGAAATCATCACTTGGAAGATATCATTAAAAGATACATCAAGGAATGAGATATCCATTGGAACACACACAAAAAAAGATGTCAAACTCCCAAAGGAGAGGATGGTTCCAAACAAAGCAAGCTCTCTACAAAGTTTCATGTTGGCACAAAGTACCAAAAGAAATGACTTGCCATCCACCAACACACACTTAATATGGATCACAATATGAGTGTTTTATAGAAAATAGGATAGCTCCCCCAAGACTAGTGCTTCTAGAGAATTTGCATTTGAATACAAAATGCACAAGGTGGGATCACCACTTTCACTATATCTAGAAAACACTAAACAAGATCAAGAAAATAACAAGATCCACAGGTGGTATGGAGAACAATGGGAGTTGACACAATCCTAGGCACGAGATAGGGCCAATAAAAGCAAAGGCCAATGTAAAGATGATCAATAATTTCTACCACACATAAGTGAGTACCAATTGTCATAAGACAAGAAGTATTTGGAAATAATTCCCGTTCGTAGATAGCAAGGATATCCAACATCATCTTTACACCAAACAAAAGCAAATTGCAACTTGTAGAGCTAACATGCTGATGAGGACATGACTACCTTGGATATGACCAAAAATATTGCATATATGCATATTTGTCAGGTGATTTCTAGTGCAAACTATTCAATAATCTATTTATGTTATCCAGAACAAAAATACTTCACACACTTTTGTGTTTTGTCTAATTGCAGGTGTATGGGACATTTGTACAATCCACATATGAAGATAAGGAAGAAAGAGATGTTTATTTGCTGTCCAAAAAGTTCTCTCACGTCACTTTTGGCCCAAGAGAAGATAGAGTCCAGGTCTCTCACGTTCTGGATTCAGATTCGGACTGCACAGACACACCTGACTCAAAACGCACACAAGTTTTTCATACGGACTCTGAATTGGGTGATTCTTTTTTTGTTGGAAACTAGATTTCGTGCACTTTCCAACCCAATTGGAATCACCTTCAAATTCGTCCGGAGCATTGAGTTGTGGACGAAACAATCTGATGCTGCAGCAGAATCCGAGTCAAACTACAAGTCCAAAGGTGTTACATCACCTCCACTTGGGCCCATTGGCCTTGTACGACCTAGATTTAGTTTTAGGATGCCTTGGGACGTCCTCCCACCTCCTTGATGAGGACATCAATACAATTGTTACACCCACAGCCCCTGCTGCTATACATACTGGACCAATTACTAGAGCTCGTGCACGCCAACTAAATTACCAGGTACTTTCGTTTCTTGGTAATGATTCTAATGTTCATGAGA
>NW_021308761.1:0-934 GCF_002162155.2 Triticum dicoccoides
CCCCCCCCCCTCACGGACGCCGCCGCCGCCGGCACCTGGAGGGGGAAAACGGACGCGTCGGGTCTACACGGAGTGGATGTAGCTGTGGGTTTGGCCCGGATGTTGCTTCCCGGTGTCCCTCTGGGCCGACCTAACACAATCGGGTGGAGAGGTCCACTGGTCAAAACCCGTCCGTGCAAAGTCAAAGGGCTAGATCCCGTGGTCAAACGCTACAGGGTTAGGCGGGACGGGGGCCCTTGGGGGGTAGCAATGCCACCGGAGCGTCGTACCGGGCCCTCATACATGCGGGGTGGTGTTGTGGCATGTCCGAAGAGGCGGCACGCGTCTCCGGGTTGTGGCCCCCCTCACAGACGGCAATGAAACGGTAGTAGACGTTCTGCGGTAACGATGCAGCGTGAATATTATTAAATACTTGGAGCGTGATAAAATCATGAGTTTTTTACACAACGTGGGCACATGTGCTATAGGACTGATGGTAATTTTTCATAATTTTTTGTGATGGAGAAGTATCTGAACACTTCCCTCTACGCGGATTGCTCTTCGCACGTCTACGACAGTGGCCGGCGGCCTCCGGGGGCTAGCATACCGTCAAATCTTGCGTAGGCGGCCTCTCACAAGTCTCGAAGTGTTGAGGCGGTTGCAAACGCCTAGCACGCGTCTCTGGGGTGTGCCCCCCCCCCCTCATGGACGCCGCCGCCGCCGGCACCTGGAGGGGGGAAACGGACGCGTCGGGTCTACACGGAGTGGATGTAGCTGTGGGCCTGGCCCGGATGTTGCTCCAAAGTGTTCCTCTGGGCCGACCTAACACAACCGGGTGGAGAGGTCCACTGGTCAAAGCCCGTCCGTGCAAAGTCAAAGGGCTAGATCCCGTGGTCAAACGCTATAGGGTTAGGCGGGACGGGGGCCCTGGGGGGGTAGCAATGCCACAGGAGCG
>NW_021308762.1:0-1544 GCF_002162155.2 Triticum dicoccoides
ACATCAACCTAGTGTTGAAAACCTTGTAAGCAATTCCTTCGTGTTCCGTTCATGAAGCTTATGCTTGGATGAAAGAAGTGACTTTCTCCAAGTTCACGTGCATTAGGTGTAAGTTGCCACCATGAATTTGAGAAAGGTTTGTTTTGTTTCCCTTGGAATCATCCCAAATCGGTCATGCATACGTACGAAGTATCCCAAACCTTTTTTTTTAATTTTTTTGCATCTAGATCTTGAAAGCCCCGTAACTATTTTTGTGTTAGGTTTTTGGGGATTTTGAAAATGTTTAACGGGGTTCCCCCAGTTAAATTCGGATGTAACTTTTCGAGTAGATGATTTTTCATATATAAAACTTTTTAATCCGAGTTCGTATGCAAAAGTTATGCCCATTTTACAAATTTCCAGAGATATTTTGCAAATAAAGTCGAAATTTATATTTGTAAATTTTCCCAACAACTAGACCACATATGACATGGCAAACTTATTTTCTTTTATTTTTTTGACATTTTTATCATTTTTTTTTATTTTTTTTAACTGAAAAGGCGGTCCAGAGGGGGGGGTTTCTTGTAAGCCACCCTTTCTCCATGAATTTGTGTCGGATTCCCTAAGCTAGTTGGTTAAGCTAAATAACAACTTGGAGAGTTGGAAGATAAAAGCTTGTCTGACTTAGTTTATGTTAAGGGATATCTTTTGTGCGTGTGTGTGTGTTGAAGAAAGATGATATCTCCATTGATTGGTCTTCGTGATCAGTTGTTGGATCTATTGCCTTGTCAAGACTTTGACTTGAGTATGGGCTATCATCAAGTCAAATCAGAACCAACGATTTTCGTAATGTTGTCTTACTCGTGGTTGATCCCTCGAGCATACACCATTACATCTTTTGGTCTGACCATTGCTATCACCGTGTTCTCATGATGGTGGAAGTCCAGTAATATGGAAAATTCTGATGAGTTGTTGTTGAGCCCGTCAGCAGCATTTTTGTGTCCCCCATGATTCATGTTGAACATCAACCTAGTGTTGAAAACCTTGTAAGCAATGCCTTCGTGTTCCGTTCATGAAGCTTATCCTTGGATGAAAGAAGTGACTTTCTCCAAGTTCACGTGCATTAGGTGTAAGTTGCCGCCATGAATTTGAGAAAGGTTTGTTTTGTTTCCCTTGGAATCATCCCAAATCGTTCATGCATACGTACGAAGTATCCCAAACCTTTTTTTGAATTTTTTTGCCTCTAGATCTTGAAAGCCCCGTAACTTTTTTTGTGTTAGGTTTTTGGGGATTTTGAAAATGTTTAACGGGGTTCCCCCAGTTAAATTCGGATGTAACTTTTCGAGTAGATGATTTTTCATATATAAAACTTTTTAATCCGAGTTCGTATGCAAAAGTTATGCCCATTTTACAAATTTCCAGAGATATTTTGCAAATAAAGTCGAAATTTATATTTGTAAATTTTCCCAACAACTAGACCACATATGACATGGCAAACTTATTTTCTTTTATTTTTTTGACATTTTTATCATTTTTTTTATTTTTTTTTAACTGAAAAGGCGGTC
>NW_021308763.1:0-896 GCF_002162155.2 Triticum dicoccoides
GTTCTGACATCATTTGTTGTTTTTCGGTCATTTACCTAATTGTTTAGAGAGCTAAATGACCGTGAAATTGAAAAGCACTACAAAATGAATTCTGAAAATGTTGAAACTTGGCATGGTATCATCATTTCACCCGCATAGCATGTGCGAAAGGGTAGAGAGGGTCACAGCAAAAACTGGACGCACTTCGTGTACAAACTGGACAAACTCTTTCGGAGTATCAGGGTTTCGGACGAGAACTTATCTGTTACACGGCCACTTCAATGTTTTTTAAATTTATTTGAACTCCAGACTTCTTTTGTGTTCAGTATGCAACATTCAAAGCGACGTCATCAATTTCCAACATGTTCTGACATCGTTTGTTGTTTTTCGGTCATTTACCTAATTGTTTAGAGAGCTAAATGATCTTGAAATTGAAAATCACTACAAAATGAATTCTGAAAATGTTGAAACTTGGCATGGTATCATCATTTCACCCGCATAGCATGTGTGAAAGAGTAGAGAGGGTCACGACAAAAACTAGACGCACTTCGTGTACAAACTGGACAAACTCTTTCGGAGTATCAGGGTTTCGGACGAGAACTCATCTGTTACACGGCCACTTCAATGTTTTTTAAACTTATTTGAACTCTGGACTTCTTTTGTGCTTAGTATTCATCATTCAAAGCGACGTCATCAATTTCCAACATGTTCTTACATCATTTGTTGTTTTTCGGCCATTTACCTAATTGTTTAGAGAGCTAAATGACCGTGAAATTGAAAATCACTACAAAATGAATTATCAAAATGTTGAAACATGGCATGGTATCATCATTTCACCCACATAGCATGTGCGAAAGAGTAGAGAGGGTCACGACAAAAATTGGACGCACTTCGTTTACAAACTGGACAAACTCTTT
>NW_021308764.1:0-1443 GCF_002162155.2 Triticum dicoccoides
AACTGTAACTTGCTGAAGTTATTATAGCATTCATTGTACACACTTGATTAGAGACAAGTCTACATGCAAGTAGCGAGACAGTAATATTACGTTAAGCACTCAGTTAAATATTTCTATATAATTATTTCTATGCATCATCACTTGTATTAATATACAACAACAATACAATGTCAAATGCTAATTTGAAGGTAAAAAGGCTTATGTACAACACCAATTTCAAATGCTAATTTGAAGGTAAGAAGCCTTACTATAGGACCAACAAGCTCCAATAAGTAGATTTCACTACATAGACCGTACAAAGTTCTCATAAGAATGGACATAAGTTAGCAAGTCAGTAACAATGGAGTGCGCATAGTATGGAACTGAGACATCTCAGGGGAATACAAAAATTGGAAATTTCATTGTAACTTATGAAGTTATTATCATTCGTGACACATTAATTTTCATACAACTATTTCGCAAATGACACACTTGATTAGAGGGCATGTGAACAGATAAGTAGCAGGTTAATATGCTACATTAAGAACATCAATTACATATCACCACTTGTGTCAGTAATTTAGTATACAACAATAGTCTAATGTCAGAAGTTTCATTACTGAACTTTTTTTATGTTACCATTGGGTGTAGCCATCCCGTTACCATTGCTGGCCATAACTTTTTGTCTCGGCGATTAAATCATGGACATGTCGTCGTTGTTAACACTAGTACCATCAATTGTTAGTTTGATCATCTAATTGTTGTCATAACTACTATAACAGTCAAATGTACAAAGTTTAGCCTTGGGAGACTTGAATTCTAAATGTTATGATTTGATAGCAAGTTCTTAGACAAAGAAAGCAGCACCACAACCAATGGTAAACACGGGGGATCTAGGACAAAATAGTCGTTGCCACATCATACATTCTTGAATTATCTTTTTTGTTAAGCCTAAAAATATCAGACTTTGTAAATTTAGAAACATTTACAAAGTTATTTGCTAGTTTTGTACAGTACAAAGGACTCTACCAAGTTCGAAAGTTCAGTAAATATTTAGGTGTGGTATGGATAAAGATAGATCCATTCCAATTCATTAATGAACTAAATTAATTTTGTTGAGTAGGATAACACCTTCACTTTGAGTAGATAAATAACATAAATAAATTTGGTGGAGTGAGATCCATCTTAAGAAAAGAATTTCCTAAATGTCCCAAACTAAAACTAAAAGGAAACAGAGTCTTACGGCACTGTTGATTGCTCTAGTTATTTTTGTAATAATTTTTGCCGTATTGTAATATATTATTTAACATTGTATGTGCAGTAACGAATTGAAAAACAATGCATTCTATGAAAACTATATCACAAAGTAAAAATATTTAGTATCAAAATGTCATGTCGGTTTATTCTAATCCACTAGGTCAAGAAAATATGTATTTAACAATATCAAACGCCTCAACCTCCATG
>NW_021308765.1:0-1463 GCF_002162155.2 Triticum dicoccoides
GTCCCTGTAAGTCTGTGCCACTTTGGGTTTACGACTAGTCATGTCAGCCCGGGCTCTTTATCATATGGATGCTAGCGACACTATCATATACGTGAGCCAAAAGGCGCAAACGGTCCCGGGAAAAGGTAAGACGACACCCGTGGGGATACCGTGCGTGAGGCCGCAAAGTGATATGAGGTGTTACCAGCTAGATCGATGTGACATCGAGTCGGGGTCCTGACAGCGTTGGCATCAGAGCCGGACTGCCTGTAGGTTCTCCAAGCCAAACTGGTCGATGTTGAGTCTAGAAATTCTTTAGTTATATGTAGGGGAATTGTTTGTGGGTTGGAACGTAAGGCTCTTTTTACTCCTTATACCTTATGACTTTCTGATCTGGGTCAGTCCATTCTTCCACCGGGGGTTAAGGAATTAGGATCTGTTCTCTCTATCAGGATCACGAGTTACTAATCAGTAGTACCTTATAAGTTTGATGGTTACCAGCCTAGTTCAGTTCTACTACCACATTATGTTGCCAGAATGGTTTCAGAACTTTGATATGGTGATGTTGAGTGTGTACGAAATCCTTTGTCAAATGTCTCAAATCCTTTTTGAGCATTTACAGCTGTTATGCTGCCGAAATTTTGCTAGAAATTCTAATGCCTTTGCATTATGATTGTGCTTTCAGATGGCCACTCGCGACCTCAATCAAGTGGTTCGCCTGACTCGATGCCTAGATGTACCCGGCCATACTGCTAAGTTGGTCAGGGTAATGACTGAGGCTGGATATCGCTGGTATCCCGAGTACACGGTCGAAGAGCAATTCCGAGACTTTAATCAAAGCCAATATCTCTGCACTGTCAGGATATTTCCATCTTATCCTGGATCCACCGAGCCTCTTCACTGCTCCTATGGACTCGGGGTTTCTATTGAGATGGCTGTGCAGGACGCCGCCTACTCTATGATGACCATTATGCGAGTCAGATCTGGGTTATTTCGGGACTCTGATTTCCGGTATATGCCAGGATCACTTCCGGGAGCACAAGGGTATCTCCAGGCTATCTATGCTGACCCCACCCAGGAGGATTCACGGACTCGCACCATTGCTGAGATGCTCGAGGATAAGGACCGTGAAAATCGGGCCTTGAGGTTAGAGCTCTTCAATACCCGTGCTGACCACTGGGCCACTTTGACTCGGTTCGCACCGGCGGTGCAAGCTGGATATTCAGATATGCGCGATCTCTATCCTGTGAGATCCGCTCTGCCAGACGTGATGGTTTGGCGTGATGTAGGAGGCATCACCCCACCTCGCGGTCCCCGCAGGCCACCGTTTGTTGGTCCAAGGCCTCATCCTAGCCCCTATGGTCCACAAGCTTCGCGAGATCGTCTGTTTCCGGATGATCATGTTGAGCTTCCAGGCTATGGAGGTGACTTCTACGAGGACTACTACGGATCGGTCTGAGTTAGCAGTAGTATCACTAGTTCGC
>NW_021308766.1:0-1163 GCF_002162155.2 Triticum dicoccoides
GCTCGAAAAAAAATCAACTGAACAAGAGAAGGGGAATAGCGCAGCTCAAAAACAAGAGAGAGTGAAGGGGAACAGCGGAGCGACGGCGGCGGCGGCGGTGAGCTGCAGGCTGCGCGCTGGGGTGGAGGAAGGGCAGCAAGCTAACGCAGTCGACGGCCGGCGGTCGGGAGCAGCATCATCGTCGGGCAAAGGTATGGCCTTCTTCCTCGGCGTCTTTATCAGGCAAGCCCTTTGAATCCCGGTCGGATTCAGCCAGCCCAGGATGGCGTCTTTCTCAAGCAAATTCGCTCTTTTTTCTCTCATATAGTCAGATCTTGGCCAGTGCTCGCTCGCCATTCTAAAGATTGAGCTGTTTCGATTCGTTGCTACCCACGAGGCATGCCTTCGCCGCTGAGGAACATGCCGGCGGTGGCCGCCGCAGCGACGGAGTGCCGGCTCAGCGGAAAAGCGGTTGCCAGGCAAGGCATCATCGCCGGCAAAGATCACAAGTGCTTTGTGCGCCTGCACGGCGACCTGATCGTGAGCTACCGGATGCGCGCGGTGGGAGGGTCCAAGAGACCCAGGCTCCTGCACGAGGAGGCTCCTAAGAAATTCGACAAACTCTTTGAGCTCTTCAATGTTCAATCCCGACGCCTTCTTCCAGAGCTACGTGGCCTGCCGCGACGCCATCCACCAGATGCTCGCGCAGACGCCGCTCGTCGGCGAGTTCGACCTCGCCCCCGACAACTGGGACGACTTCCTGCCCCACGATCTGGCCACTTTCACGGTGGGCGCTGCTCGGCGCGACGCCGATGAACATGGGAGAGTCGCCCTTCGCTACAACGTCGACGTGGACCTCACCATCTGGGTGAAGATCTTCTACAGCGAGCCCAAGGCGCTGCTCCTCGCCTGCAACCAGCGTGCCACGGTGACACGGTGCCTGTTCGCAGCGACGCCGACTGACTGCTGTGTGTGCATGGAGGATTTCGTGGCGCCGAGAGACAGCGATACCACCGTGAGGCTGCCGTGCTCCCACGCCTTCCACCGTGCCTGCATTTTGCCGTGGCTTTACAAGGCAACAACGTGCCCAAAGTGTCGCCATGGCTTGGCCAAGTACCTTGATGCCGCCACCGACACACCAATGGGGAAGTTTCCCGGTCTCCCCAAACCTTCCTGATCGGCCG
>NW_021308766.1:2777-4400 GCF_002162155.2 Triticum dicoccoides
GGGGGGGGGGTCCAAACACCTTACAAACCCCACTGGGGGACTAAGAACCAAAGAATCTACAGCAAGGCAGCAAAACACTGCACCCATGATTCTAAGATAGTTTTACAGATAGTGCGGGAGCATCTTCATCTCCAGAGGGAGACATCGGCAGCTATAGAGTGTAGATTCACTCATTTTGCTTTGTATGTAGTCCATAATGGAATCTCTAAACAAACATATATTTAGGAACAGAAGGAGTACTATTTGCAAGCCATTATTAGCATATAACAAATCAGATGAGATTTCGCAAAAAAAAGTTCAAAAATAAGATGGGACAAAATCAGCCTACCTATTTTTAACTTCCTATATTATGTTTGAATGATTTTCCTATACTATGAGAAAGGAGGATGAGCCTTGTTTGTTGATTGCTACTTATGATTCCCTACTGAAAATGATGAAATAGATCTTCCTTACTAGTAAGATGTGTTCGTGTTTTGTATAAATTTCTCTCTTTAGTTTCTGCTTATAGAGGATCGAAGAATAGAAATACTGATTATGGTTTATGTGCTTATTTCTCTGGTTATTGTAGATGATGTGTCCTTAGTTTGACAGGCGTTGAAGAGTTCAGGCAATTTCTAACCAATTTGTGTGAGTCACTCCTATATATACCAGCAAGGATTTCTAAAACAGTTTTCCTAATTCACATCTAGATTTTTTTAAGGATGTCACATCCAAGCTCCCACAAATAACCAAAAAAAAAACTGGGAGAAAAATAAAATAAACCACAAATAAGTGGACATTATGTCACATCTAGATGTGTCCTACACAGACCCTTTCTAGAAACCAATTTGTTTCGGAAATAGATACAACAGATCAAGCATGATTCATTTGAAAAAATCAATCATTTATTCATGCACTACGAATCTAAGGCATAATGAGACAAAGAGAGAGGGAAATATTAAAAAAATGAGTCCCAACTTTTCTTTAACCAGGTACCTGCAAACTTTACATTTTGTTGTTCTTGTTGTAGTAGTTGGTAGCACACATACAGAGTACACTTGTATGTGGCACCAAACCAAGCAACTGCCAAAGGGATACAAGCTATTTCCCAGGGAGATGAGATCAACGAGCATGTCAGCATATATTAAGCCGCGGCGACGGAGTGCCGGCTCAGCGGACAAGCGGGTACCAGGCGAGACATCATCCCCGGAAAATATCACAAGTGCTTCGTGCGCCTGCACGGCTACCGGATGCGTGAGGTGGGAGGGCCCAAATGGCCCAGGCACCTGCACGAGGACGCTCCTAAGAAATTCGACAAACTCTTCGAGCTCTTCAATCCGGAAGCCTTCTTCCAGAGCTACGTGGCCTGCCGCGACGCCATCCACCAGATGCTCGCGCAGACGCCGCTCGTCGGCGAGTTCGACCTCGCCCCCGACAACTGGGACGACTTCCTGCCCCACGATCTGGCCACGCTCATCGTGGGCGTGGCTCGGCGCGACGCCGATGAACAGGGGGGCGTCGCCCTTCGCTACAACGTCCACGTGGACCTCACCATCTGGGTCAAGATCGTCTACAGCGAGCACAAGGCGCTGCTCCTTGCCTGTAACCAGCGTGCCGCGCTGACACGGTGCCTGTTCGCGGCGA
>NW_021308767.1:0-993 GCF_002162155.2 Triticum dicoccoides
GGCAAGCATTCCTCCCACATTTTCTTATTATTCTTCAAAACAGCCCTAAGCATAGTAGACAACGTTCTATTGACTACTTCAGTTTGTCCATCAGTTTGGGGGTGACAAGTAGTACTAAAAAGCAGTTTAGTCCCCAACTTAGCCCATAAACATCTCCAAAAGTGGCTAAGAAATTTAGTATCACGATCTGAAACAATAGTATTTGGCACACCATGCAAGCGAATAATTTCACGAAAGAACAAATCAGCAACATTAACAGCATCATCGCTTTTATGACATGGTATAAAGTGTGCCATTTTCGAGAATCTATCCACGACAACAAATATGCTATCCCTCCCCTTCTTTGTTCGAGGTAAACCTAAAACAAAGTCCACAGATATATCCTCCCAAGGAACACTAGGTACAGGCAAAGGCATATATAAACCATGAGGATTGAGTCGTGACTTAGCTTTTTTGACATGTAGTGCAGCGAGCAATAAAACGCTCAACACCCCGTCTCATCTTTGGCCAAAAGAAATGTGTAGCAAGTACGTCCTCCGTCTTCTTCACGCCAAAGTGTCCCATTAATCCTCCTCCATGCGCCTCCTGCAACAACAAAAGACGAACGGAGCTAGCTGGAATGCATAGCTTGTTAGCACGAAACACAAATCCATCGTTAACAACAAACTTGTTCCACATTCTTCCTTCTTTACAATTCTGCATTACATCTTTAAAATCAGCATCATGCACATATTGATCTTTGATGGTCTCCAAACCAAATATTTTGAAGTCAAGTTGTGAAAGCATAGTATAGCGACGAGACAATGCATCATCAATAACATTTTCTTTTCCCTTCTTGTGTTTAATGACATAAGGGAAAGTCTCAATGAATTCAACCCATTTAGCATGTCTACGATTCAGTTTAGCTTGACTTTTAATATGTTTCAAAGATTCATGATCAGAATGTATAACAAATTCTTTGGGCCATAAATAATGTTGCCATGTTTCTAAAGT
>NW_021308768.1:0-1075 GCF_002162155.2 Triticum dicoccoides
TGTTAGGTCAGCCCATAGGAATACTTTGGAGCAACATCCGGGCCAGACCCACAGCAAGATCCCCTCCGTGTAGACCCCACACGTCCGTTTCCCCCCTCCAGGTGCCGGCGGCGCCGTCCATGAGGGGGGCACACCCCGGACACGCGTGCCGGGCGTTTGCAACCGCCACAACACTTCCAGACTTGTGAGAGGCCGCCTACGCAAGATTTGGCGGCATGCTAGCCCCCGGAGGCCGTCGGCCACAGCCGTAGACGCGCGAAGGGCAATCCGCGTAGAGGGAATTTTTCGGATACTTCTCCATCACCAAAAATTATGAAAAAATACCATCGTTCCTATAGCACATGTGCCCACGTCATGCAAAAAACTCATGATTTTATCGCGCTCCGAGTATTTAGTAATATTGACGTCGCATCGTTACCGCAGAACGTCTACTACCGTGTCATCGCCGTCCGTGAGGGGGGGCCATGCACCGGAGACGCGTCCCGCCGCTCCGGAGGCATTGCTACCCCCCCCAAGTGCCCCCGTCCCACCTAACCCTGTAGCGTTTGACCACGGGATCTAGCCCTTTGACTTTGCACGGACGGGCTTTGACCAGTGGACCTCCCCACCCAGTTGTGTTAGGTCAGCCCATAGGAACACTTTGGAGCAACATCCGGGCCAGACCCACAGCAAGATCCCCTCCGTGTAGACCCCACGCGTCTGTTTCCCCCCTCCAGGTGCCGGCGGCGGCGCCGTCCGTGAGGGGGGCACACCCCGGACACGCGTGCCGGGCGTTTGCAACTGCCACAACACTTCCATACTTTTGAGAGGCCGCCTACGCAAGATTTGGCGGCATGCTAGCCCCCGGAGGCCGCCGGCCACAGCCGTAGACGCGCGAAGGGCAATCCGCGTAGAGGGAATTTTTCGGATAGTTCTTCATCACCAAAAATTATGAAAAAAATACCATCCTTCCTATAGCACATGTGCCCACGTCGTGCAAAAAACTCATGATTTTATCGCGCTCCGAGTATTTAGTAATATTGACGCCGTATCGTTACCGTAGAACATCTACTACCGTGTCATCGCCGTCCGTGAA
>NW_021308769.1:0-2004 GCF_002162155.2 Triticum dicoccoides
GTAAATCGGTAAGAGACATCATAGATCGCACCATATCCAATAGAGTGCGATTACGACGTTCGGACACACCCTTACGCTGAGGTGTTCCAGGCGGCGTGAGTTGTGAAATGATTCCACATTTTCTTAAGTGTGTACCAAATTCGTGACTTAAATATTCTCCTCCACGATCCGATCGTAAGAATTTTATCTTTCGGTCACGTTGATTCTCTACTTCATTCTGAAATTCCTTGAACTTTTCAAAGGTCTCAGACTTGTGTTTCATCAAGTAGACATACCCATATCTACTTAAGTCATCAGTGAGAGTGAGAACATAACGATATCCTTCGCGAGCCTCAACGCTCATTGGACCACACACATCAGTATGTATGATTTCCAATAAGTTGGTTGCTCGCTCCATTGTCCCGGAGAACGGAGTCTTGGTCATTTTGCCCATGAGGCATGGTTCGCATGTGGCAAATGATTCATAATCAAGAGACTCTAAAAGTCCATCAGCATGGAGCTTCTTCATGCGCTTGGCACCAATGTGACCAAGGCGGCAGTACCACAAGTATGTGGGACTATCGTTATCAACTTTACATCTTTTGGTATTCACACTATGAATATGTGTAACATTACGTTCGAGATTCATTAGGAATAAACCATTGACCATCGGGGCATGACCATAAAACATATCTCTCATATAAATATAGCAACCATTATTCTCGGATTTAAATGAGTAGCCATCTCGTATCAAACGAGATCTAGATACAATGTTCATGCTCAAACTTGGCACTAAATAACAATTATTGAGGTTTAAAACTAATCCCGTAGGTAAATGTATAGGTAGCGTGCCGACGGCGATCACATCGACCTTGGAACCATTCCCGACGCGCATCATCACCTCGTCCTTCGCCAGTCTCCTTTTATTCCGCAGCTCCTGCTGTGAGTTACAAATATGAGCAACGGCACCGGTATCAAATACCCAGGAGTTACTACGAGTACTAGTAAGGTACACATCAATTACATGTATATCAAATATACCTATAGTGTCGCCGGCTTCTTGTCCGCTAAGTATTTGGGGATGTTCCGCTTCTAGTGACCCTTCCCCTTGCAATAAAAGCGCTCAGTCTCAGGCTTGGGTCCATTCTTTGACTTCTTCCCGGCAACTGGCTTACCGGGCGCGGCAACATCTTTGTCGTCCTTCTTGAAGTTCTTCTTACCCTTGCCCTTCTTGAACTTAATGGTCTTATTGACCATCAACACTTGATGTTCTTTCTTGATTTCAACCTTTGCTGACTTCAGCATTGAAAATACTTCAGGAATGGTCTTCACCATCCCCTACATATTGTAGTTCAACACAAAGCTCTTGTAGCTCGGTGGGAGCGACTGAAGGATTCTGTCAATGACCGCCTCGTCCGGGAGGTTGATCTCCAGCTGGGACAGGCGGTTGTGCAACCCAGACATTTTGAGTATGTGCTCACTGACAGAACTGTTTTCCTCCATCTTACAACTATAGAACTTGTCGGAGACTTCATATCTTTCGACCCGGGCATGAGCTTGAAAAACCATTTTCAGCTCCTCGAACATCTCATATGCTCCGTGTCGCTCAAAACGCTTTTGGAGCCCCGGTTCTAAGCTTTAAAGCATGCCGCACTGAATGAGGGAGTAATCATCAGCACGTGACAGCCAAGTGTTCTTAACATCTTGGTTCTCTGGGATGGGTGCTTCACCTAGCGGTGCTTCTAGGACATAATCTTTCTTGGCTGCTATGAGGATGATCCTCAGGTTCCGGACCCAGTCCGAATAGTTGCTGCCATCATCTTTCAGCTTGGTTTTCTCTAGGAACATGTTGAAGTTCATGTTGACATGAGCGTTGGCCATTTGATCTACAAGACATATTTTGCAAAGACTTTAGACTAAGTTCATGATAATTAAGTTCATCTAATCAAATTATTTAATGAACTCCCACTCAGATTGACATCCCTCTAGTCATCTAAGTGTTACACGATCCGAGTCGACTAGGCC
>NW_021308770.1:0-1117 GCF_002162155.2 Triticum dicoccoides
TCACCCTTGGTACCGATGTTGTTGCCGACATAACCAACAGATTATCCTCTGGCATGCCTTGCTTACATGATCGTGCAAGATGTCACTGTCCTTCCTACTTTTTAATCCACATGGTGGGCCCATAACCCACAGCTCCACAGGATCGAAACCTGACTCTCCTGTACCCCCCCTGTACCCAAGGTTGTTCCTCGCGCGTGGCCTCGTATGTAATTCATGAGCCACCTTCAATCTGGTATCAGACAAATACTTATTCCCGTGGCTTCGAACCCCTTTCACGCCACATATCAGACATCGAACGATTGCCTGCCCGCTCGAAACTTCCCAGGATACCTCCTTACTCTGCTCTTGATATTTTCTTAAGTTTCAATTCGAGAGTTACTTCCGCCACCCTCCCCGATGTTATCGACCAGATAGTCAAACCTGCAGAGGTCCATTCTCTCGGAATACCCACCCTTTATCCTTTCGTAAGTACGATGGAACCCCGAAGAAAGGACGACAAACTTCATCATGATGACCTGAAGGAGAGGACGGAAGACATCAATGTAATGGGTCGACCTCTTCGAGAAGAGCTACTATGATCGAGAAGAATCGTTAGAATTTCGTAACCAGACCCCTTCCCCCTTATAACCGATCCTAAATCTCGGGACGAGATTTCTTGTAGTGGAGGAGAATTGTGACGCCCGGATAATTAAGCTACAGTGATTCCCCGCTAATGATGCCACGTCACCACGGTTACTGTGATAAACTCTCGATAGTTCGGAACCGAAACAAATTCAAAATTTAAATAAAAGAAAACAATAAAAGTTTTCAAAAATTAAAACAAAAATGTTCGGAGTGAACCAAATATTGCATAGATAATTATTGGGGAAAAACCACACATTTATAAAATGTTTAAATACTATGAGATGAATAAAACAGTAGTAAAAATGATTATTTGAATAACTTTTATGATTAATAAAATGTCAAACTAAGTTATTTGGGGTCTAGACTTTTTGTGACTATGGACTAAGTCAAAATACTGAATTAGATACTAAGTGTATATTTTACTAAATTAAAATGCAACTAAAATAAAGAAATAAAGATATAATAAAGAAAACAGAAAACAAGACAAAAAAAA
>NW_021308771.1:0-1134 GCF_002162155.2 Triticum dicoccoides
ACGTCAGCGACGGAGCGGCGCGCGCCGGATTGGAACGTAAGCCTGCTCTTGTATTAAGGGGGCTAGTTCTGCTTTCGGCCGCGTACGCAACGTGCAGGTGTGCTATGGGCGATGGGCCCAGACCCCTGTGCGCTTAGGTTTAGACCGGCGTGCTGGCCTCTCTGTTGAGCCTAGGTGGGGCTGCGACGTGTTGATCTTCCGCGGCCGGGCATGACCCAGGAAAGTGTGTCCGGCCAAATGGGATCGAGCGTGTTGGGGAATGTGGTGCACCCCTGCAGGGAAGTTAATCTATTCGAATAGCCGTGATCTTCGGTAACAGGACGACTTGGAGTTGTACCTTGACCTTATGACAACTAGAACCGGATACTTAATAAAACACACCCTTCCAAGTGCCAGATACAACCGGTGGTCGCTCTACCTCAGGTATATGAGGAGGGGATCGCCGGGTAGGATTATGCTATGAGATGCTACTTGAAGATGCTACTTGGAGGACTTCAATCTACTCTCTCCTACATGCTGCAAGACGGAGGCTGCCAGAAGCGTAGTCTTCGACAGGATTAGCTATCCCCCTCTTATTCTGGCATTCTGCAGTTCAGTCCACTGATATGGCCTCTTTACACATATACCCATGCATATGTAGTGTAGCTCCTTTCTTGCGAGTACTTTGGATGAGTACTCACGGTTGCTTTTCTCCCTCTTTTTCCCCCTTCCCTTCTACCTGGTTGTCGCAACCAGATGCTGTAGTCCAGGAGCCAGACGCCACCGTCGACGACTACTACTACACTGGAGGTGCCTACTACTTCGTGCAGGCTGCTGACGACGTCTAAGGAGTAGTTTAGGAGGATCCCAGGCAGGAGGCCTGCGCCTCTTTCGATCTGTATCCCTGTTTGTGCTAGCCTTCTTAAGGCAAACTTGTTTAACTTATGTCTGTTTTCAGATATTGTTGCTTCCGCTGACTCGTCTATGATCGAGCACTTGTATTCGAGCCCTCGAGGCCCCTGGCTTGTATTATGATGCTTGTATGACTTATTTTTATTTGTAGAGTTGTGTTGTGATATCTTCCCGTGAGTCCCTGATCTTGATCGTACACATTTGCGTGCATGATTAGTGTACGATTGGATCGGGGGCGTCACA
>NW_021308772.1:0-1219 GCF_002162155.2 Triticum dicoccoides
TGACAGGGAAGTTGAGTTCGTAATAGACCTCATTCCAGGAACCGTTCCGATTGCTAGAAGACCTTATAAGATGGCACCCCTAGAACTAGCCGAGCTTAAGAAACAACTCGATGAGTCCTTGAAAAAGGGTTTCATCCGACCTAGCTCATCTCCGTGGGCTTGCCCCGTCCTATTCGTCAAGAAGAAGGATGGTACGGACCGAATGGTTGTAGATTACCGACCTGTCAATTTGGTCACAATCAAGAACAAATATCCGCTTCCCAGGATCAACGACCTGTACGATCAGCTCGCTGGATCCTCAGTCTTCTCCAAGATGGATTTGAGGTTGGGCTACCATCAAATCAAAATCAGAAACGGGGACATCCCTAAAACGGCCTTTGTTACTCGTTACGGCCAATACGAGTACACCGTCATGTCCTTCGGTTTAACCAACGCTCCAGCCACCTTTTCTCGGTTAATGAACTCAATCTTCATGGAGTATTTGGATAAATTTGTCGTAGTTTATCTCGATGATATACTCATCTACTCCAAGAACGAGGAAGAACATGCCGAACATCTAAGGCTAGTGTTGCAGAAACTTCGAGAGCATCGCCTTTATGCCAAATTTTCTAAATGTGAATTTTGGTTGCCAGAAGTGACCTATCTGGGTCATGTAATATCTGGTAAAGGTATTGCTGCTAACCCTGAGCGAGTTCAAGCCGTCCTTAATTGGACTCCACCTGAATCGGTCAAGCAAGTTCGGAGCTTTCTGGGATTAGCGAGCTATTGTCGTCGCTTTGTCGAGAACTTCTCCAAAGTTGCTAAACCTCTAACCGAACTCCTCAAGAAAGATAAGAAGTTCGAGTGGACTCCACAATGTGAGCACAGCTTTCAGGAACTGAAAAGACGCCTGACTTCTGCTCCCGTACTGGTACCGCCAGACTTCTCCAAGGACTTTGTTATCTACTGCGACGCCTCGCGACAAGGACTAGGTTGCATTCTCATGCAAGATCGACACGTAATTGCCTATGCTTCACGGCAATTGCACCCACATGAGGAGAATTATCCTACTCATGATCTAGAGCTTGCAGCCGTAGTCTATGCACTTAAAACCTGGCGACATTACCTCCTCGGTAATCGTTGCGAAATATTCACTGATCACCAAAGTCTGAAGTACATCTTCACCCAACCGGATTTGAATCTCAGGCAAAGACGTTGGGTCGAGTTGATCACAGATTTC
>NW_021308773.1:0-1091 GCF_002162155.2 Triticum dicoccoides
GAGATAAGATGTCCGTGTCGAAGATGCAAGCTGAATAGCCTTATTGCGGACCCGGATTCCGGGCAGGTGCGGGACCACCTGCTCTTGCGTGGTTTCATGGATGGCTATCGGTGGCAAGGTGATGAAGATGACTACGAAGTCGTCCATGGGGGCCGGGCAAGAAATGAGGAAGGGCAGCAAGACAACCACCGCGGCTCGGGGGGGCGAGAAGACGAAGAATCCCCAGGAGATGATCACGACGGTGATGCTGTACACAGTCATCATGTAGAAGATGCAGGACATGATGATGATGCCGGCGGAGCAGACGACGCTGGACCATCGATGGGCTGGGTGCAGGACCCTCATATTCAAGAGCTGCTTCTCAAGCAGACGGATAACGCAAGAGCTGCCGCCCGAGAGAAAGCCAAGATGGATCAACTTGAGTTAGACGCGGTTACTCCATTGTATGAAGGATGTAGGCCCGAGGATACCCCGCCTGAAAGTAACGCTCATGGCTCTGGAGATGAAGGTAAAACACAAAATGACCGACGCATGCTTCGACGAGAACATGTCATTCTGGCACGAACGTCTTCCCAAGGGGAACAAGTGCCCGACCAGTTTGGAGGAGGCGAAGAAAATCGTGTGTCCTCTAGATTTACCGCACGTGAAATACCATGTGTGCATGAACAATTGCATCATTTATCGGGACGAGCACGCGGAGTCTACCATATGTCCGGTGTGCGGTGTCACTCGATACAAGAAGAGGAAGAAAGCTCCTCGAAAAGTGGTGTGGTACTTTCCGATCACTCCTCGTCTGCAGCGGTATTTCGCGGATCCTAAGGTAGCAAAGCTCCTGCGTTGGCACGCGGATAGGGAGGAGAAGAAGCGAGAAGATGACGCAAATGATCCGGAGATAGATAAAAAAGACAAGATGCTGAGTCACCCTAAGGATGCGAGCCAGTGGCAAGCGTTGAACTTCGAATACCCAGAATTTGGGAACGATCCAAGGAACATCGTGCTGGGCGCGAGCACCGATGGAGTCAATCCGTTTGGCAGCCAGAGAAGCACACATAGCACCTGGCCTGTGTTTGTGTGGATGTACAACCTTCCCC
>NW_021308774.1:0-2434 GCF_002162155.2 Triticum dicoccoides
GGAACCTACTATAAAGATTAAAATTAAAGATTATGAGTGTTTTGCTTTGTGTGATTTGGGTGCTAGTATTTCCACGATTCTGAAAACTTTATGTGATATTCTAGGTTTCCATGATCTTGAAGATTGCTCTTTAAATTTGCACCTTGCGGATTCCACCATTAAAAAGCCTATGGGAAGGATCAATGATGTTCTTATTGTTGCAAATAGAAATTTGGTGCCCATAGATTTTATCGTTCTTGATATAGATTGCAATCTTTCTTGCCCTATTATTCTTGGTAGACCTTTCCTTAGAACGATTGGTGCGGTTATCGATATGAAAGAACAGAACATTAGATTCCAATTTCCCTTAAATAAAGGCATGGAGCACTTTCCAAGAAAGAACGTTAAATTACCTTATGAATGTATCATGTGTGCTACTTATGAATTTAGTGCCAAAGATGGCACTCGTTAGATCTATCCTCGCTTTTATGCCTAGCTAGGGGCGTTAAACGATAGCGCTAGTTGGGAGGCAACCCAATTTTCTTTATGTTCTTTGTTTTTGTTCCTGTTTAGTGTTAAATTTTGTTTCTACTTTCTGCTTAGATGTGTTTTTATCTTTTGTTTAGTGTTTGTGCCAAGTAGAACCTATAGGATAAACTATGATGATGGTTGATTTGATTCTGCTGAAAAACAGAAACTTTGCGCTAACGAGAATGTTTTTAATAAATCACAGAAACGTGATTTTGCATTGATTCTTTTTGCTGCTGATCGATAAACAAATTTTCCAGTACGTCCTATTTTGGTAGGATTTTTAGAGTTCCAGAAGTTAGCGTTAGTTTCAGATTGCTACAGACTGTTCTGTTTTTGATAGATTCTGTTTTTTGTGTGTTGTTTGCTTATTTCAATGCATCTATGGCTAATAAATTAGTTTATAAACCATAAGGAAGTTGGAATACAGTAGGCTTAACACCAAAACAAATAAAGAATGAGTTCATTACAGTACCTTACGTGGTGGTTTTGTTTTCTTTCGCTAATGGAGCTTATAAGATTTCCTGTTGAGTTTTGTGTTGTGAAGTTTTCAAGTTTTGGGTAAAGCTTTTATAGACTATGGAATAAAGAGTGGCAAGAGCCTAAGTTTGGGGATGCCCAAGGCACCCCAAGATATTCAAGAATAGCCAAAAGACTAAGCTTGGGGATGCCCCGGGAAGGCATCCCCTCTTTCGTCTTCGTTCATTGGTAACTTTACTTGGAGCTATATTTTTATTCGCCACATGATATGTGTTTTGCTTGGAGCGCCGTGTATTATATTGGTCTTTGCTTGTTAGTTTACCACAATCATCCTTGCTGTAACACCCCTTTTGGGAGAAGCCTATTTGATTAGAATTTTCTAGAATACTCTATGTGCTTCACTTATATCTTTTGAGCTTGATAGTTTTTGCTCTAGTGCTTCACTTATATCTTTTAGAGCATGGTGGTGGATTAATTTTATAGAAATTGCTAGTCTCTCATGCTTCACTTATATTATTTTGAGAGTCTTTTATAACATCATGGTATTTTCTTTGGTTATAGTTTGGTCCTAGAATGATGAGCATCCAAGTTGGGTATAATAAAAACTATCATAGAAAGTAAATTGGATGCTATGATCAATTTGATGCTTGATAATTGTTTTGAGATATGGAGGTAGTGATGTTAAAGTCATGCTAGTTGGGTGATTATGAATTTAAAGAATGCTTTTTTTGAAGTTTGTGATTCCCGTATTATGCACGTATGGTGAACCGCTTTGTGATGAAGTTGGAGCACAATTTTATTTATTGAATGTCTTCCTTATGAGTGGCAGTCGGGGACGAGTGATGGTCTTTTCCTACCAATCTATCCCCCTAGGAGCATGCGCGTAGTGCTTTGGTTTTTGATAACTTCTAAATTTTTACAACAAGTATATGAGTTCTTTTGACTAATGTTGAGTCCATGGATTATACGCACCCTTTCACCCTTCCACCATTGCTAGCCTCTCTTGTACCGTGCAACTTTCGCCGGTACCATACACCCACCATATACCTTCCTCAAAACAGCCACCATACTTACCTATTATGGCATTTCCATAGCCATTCCGAGATATATTGCCATGCAACTTTCCACCATTCCGTTTATTATGACACATTTCATCATTGTCATATTGCTCTTTGCATGATCATGTAGTTGACATCGTATTTGTGGCAAAGCCACCATCATAATCTTCATACATGTCACTCTTGATTCATTGCATATCCCGGTATACCTCCGGAGGCATTCACATAGAGTCATATCTTGTTCTAGCTTTGAGTTGTAATTTTTGAGTTGTAAATCCATAAAAGTGTGATGATCTTCATTATTAGAGCATTGTCCTAGTGAGGAAAGGATGATGAAGACTATGATTCCCCCACAAGTCGGGATGAGACTTCAGACTTTACAAAAAAAA
>NW_021308775.1:0-2434 GCF_002162155.2 Triticum dicoccoides
GGAACCTACTATAAAGATTAAAATTAAAGATTATGAGTGTTTTGCTTTGTGTGATTTGGGTGCTAGTATTTCCACGATTCTGAAAACTTTATGTGATATTCTAGGTTTCCATGATCTTGAAGATTGCTCTTTAAATTTGCACCTTGCGGATTCCACCATTAAAAAGCCTATGGGAAGGATCAATGATGTTCTTATTGTTGCAAATAGAAATTTGGTGCCCATAGATTTTATCGTTCTTGATATAGATTGCAATCTTTCTTGCCCTATTATTCTTGGTAGACCTTTCCTTAGAACGATTGGTGCGGTTATCGATATGAAAGAACAGAACATTAGATTCCAATTTCCCTTAAATAAAGGCATGGAGCACTTTCCAAGAAAGAACGTTAAATTACCTTATGAATGTATCATGTGTGCTACTTATGAATTTAGTGCCAAAGATGGCACTCGTTAGATCTATCCTCGCTTTTATGCCTAGCTAGGGGCGTTAAACGATAGCGCTAGTTGGGAGGCAACCCAATTTTCTTTATGTTCTTTGTTTTTGTTCCTGTTTAGTGTTAAATTTTGTTTCTACTTTCTGCTTAGATGTGTTTTTATCTTTTGTTTAGTGTTTGTGCCAAGTAGAACCTATAGGATAAACTATGATGATGGTTGATTTGATTCTGCTGAAAAACAGAAACTTTGCGCTAACGAGAATGTTTTTAATAAATCACAGAAACGTGATTTTGCATTGATTCTTTTTGCTGCTGATCGATAAACAAATTTTCCAGTACGTCCTATTTTGGTAGGATTTTTAGAGTTCCAGAAGTTAGCGTTAGTTTCAGATTGCTACAGACTGTTCTGTTTTTGATAGATTCTGTTTTTTGTGTGTTGTTTGCTTATTTCAATGCATCTATGGCTAATAAATTAGTTTATAAACCATAAGGAAGTTGGAATACAGTAGGCTTAACACCAAAACAAATAAAGAATGAGTTCATTACAGTACCTTACGTGGTGGTTTTGTTTTCTTTCGCTAATGGAGCTTATAAGATTTCCTGTTGAGTTTTGTGTTGTGAAGTTTTCAAGTTTTGGGTAAAGCTTTTATAGACTATGGAATAAAGAGTGGCAAGAGCCTAAGTTTGGGGATGCCCAAGGCACCCCAAGATATTCAAGAATAGCCAAAAGACTAAGCTTGGGGATGCCCCGGGAAGGCATCCCCTCTTTCGTCTTCGTTCATTGGTAACTTTACTTGGAGCTATATTTTTATTCGCCACATGATATGTGTTTTGCTTGGAGCGCCGTGTATTATATTGGTCTTTGCTTGTTAGTTTACCACAATCATCCTTGCTGTAACACCCCTTTTGGGAGAAGCCTATTTGATTAGAATTTGCTAGAATACTCTATGTGCTTCACTTATATCTTTTGAGCTTGATAGTTTTTTCTCTAGTGCTTCACTTATATCTTTTAGAGCATGGTGGTGGATTAATTTTATAGAAATTGCTAGTCTCTCATGCTTCACTTATATTATTTTGAGAGTCTTTTATAACATCATGGTATTTTCTTTGGTTATAGTTTGGTCCTAGAATGATGAGCATCCAAGTTGGGTATAATAAAAACTATCATAGAAAGTAAATTGGATGCTATGATCAATTTGATGCTTGATAATTGTTTTGAGATATGGAGGTAGTGATGTTAAAGTCATGCTAGTTGGGTGATTATGAATTTAAAGAATGCTTTTTTTGAAGTTTGTGATTCCCGTATTATGCACGTATGGTGAACCGCTTTGTGATGAAGTTGGAGCACAATTTTATTTATTGAATGTCTTCCTTATGAGTGGCAGTCGGGGACGAGTGATGGTCTTTTCCTACCAATCTATCCCCCTAGGAGCATGCGCGTAGTGCTTTGGTTTTTGATAACTTCTAAATTTTTACAACAAGTATATGAGTTCTTTTGACTAATGTTGAGTCCATGGATTATACGCACCCTTTCACCCTTCCACCATTGCTAGCCTCTCTTGTACCGTGCAACTTTCGCCGGTACCATACACCCACCATATACCTTCCTCAAAACAGCCACCATACTTACCTATTATGGCATTTCCATAGCCATTCCGAGATATATTGCCATGCAACTTTCCACCATTCCGTTTATTATGACACATTTCATCATTGTCATATTGCTCTTTGCATGATCATGTAGTTGACATCGTATTTGTGGCAAAGCCACCATCATAATCTTCATACATGTCACTCTTGATTCATTGCATATCCCGGTATACCTCCGGAGGCATTCACATAGAGTCATATCTTGTTCTAGCTTTGAGTTGTAATTTTTGAGTTGTAAATCCATAAAAGTGTGATGATCTTCATTATTAGAGCATTGTCCTAGTGAGGAAAGGATGATGAAGACTATGATTCCCCCACAAGTCGGGATGAGACTTCAGACTTTACAAAAAAAA
>NW_021308776.1:0-1408 GCF_002162155.2 Triticum dicoccoides
TTTTTTGCTTATTTTGATGAATCAATGGGAAATATAGGAGGGTATGAACCATGGAGAAGTTAGAATACAGTGGATATCAATATAATTTTAGAATGAGTTCACAACAGTACCTAAGTGATGATTTGCTTTATTATACTAACAGAGCTTATGAGTTTTCTGTTGAGTTTTGTGTTGTGAAATTTTAAAGTTTTGGGTGAAGTTTCGATGGACTACAGAATAAGGAGTGGCAATAACCTAAGCTCGGCGATGCCCAAGGCACGCCAAGGTAATATTCAAGGAATACCCAAGCAACTAAGCTTGGGGATCCCCCGGATGGCATCCCCTCTATTGTCTTCAATCCATCGGTAAAATTATTTTAGGCTATATTTTTATTCACCACATGATATGAGTTTTGATGGAGCATCATTTTATTTTGTTATTATTTTCTTGTTGTTATTTAGAGTAATGTTTTCATCTTTTAGTTCAATAAAAAGGCCAAGTGTATCCTTTACCATGCTTATTTTACAAGTCTATATGTTGCTGTTTTGAAAACATAAAGTTTTCTATCATTGTCTGAATATTTGTGAAAATTCAGAATGTGATAAAACCTTGAAATATTTACACAATGAATAAAAACAAATTTTCTTTACTCTTGTAATTTTTCAAAAAAATTAGAGTTAGCGAAGTATGATTCTTCTTGCATCGTGTATAGACTGTTCTGTTTAGACAGATTGTTGTTCTGTTTGCATTGTTTGCATATGTTTTATTGTTTAATGATTCTATATATTTGAGGATAGGAGTGTTAAACTTGTAGAGGCATTTATTATTCAATGTCAAATTATAATTTTAGTGATTTTCTATAGTAGAGAATGATAAGGTTTTGCATGGATTTATACCACGAGTTCTTGTTGAGTTTTGTGTGCATGAAGTTTTTAAGATTTTGGGAAACTATGATATCAAAGGAATTAAGGAGACACAAGATCTCAATCTTGGGGATTCCCAAGGTATCCCTAATTAATATTTCAAGATGTCTCAAGTAGCTAACCTTGGGGATGCCCCGGTTGGCATCCCACCTTTCTTCTTCAACAATTATCGGTTAGCCTCGGTTGAGCCTATGTTTTTGCTTCTTCACATTGGTTGTGCTATACTTGGAATGTCATTTTATTTTGTTTTGCTTGCTATTTGAATAAAATATTAAGATCTGAAATTTTTAAATGAGAGAGAGTCCTCACATAGCTAAATAATTATTTGACTACTCACTGACATCCACTTATATCTTTTTGGAGTAGTTTGCCATTTACTCTCGTGCTTCACTTATATCCTATGATTAAATGGTTGATTGAATTGAATATCATAAATCTGAAATTATATATGTTTCATATGCTTATCCCATGAGGAGTAGTGACTTCACATATAAGAAGTAGAGGTG
>NW_021308777.1:0-2145 GCF_002162155.2 Triticum dicoccoides
TGGTGCTGTAAGGTGGTACGGACGGGCGAGTTGGCCGGCGCGTTGACGTAAACCGGACTACGGGGCGGCGGTTTGTGTCCGATTTATCAGTGTGATATACGCAGATGCTGGTGTAGAACAGCTAGCGCGCGCCGTCCGCAGTAGGGCATCACTTTTATAGTGAGCACTTGTCCTGTATAAAAAGATATAGGCCAGAGTAATTGTTCTCAAGTAATTTAATATGTGCTGATTAGGTATATAAAAAGATAGCACCTGGTATATTTTGTCCGGTGAATACGGACGCTGGAACATGTTGCGGCAACGGTGGCCGTCACGGGGCCTGGAGCCAGGCGGTTTAGGACAGAGCCTCCGGGTCACGGGTCATGTTGACCTTGGGACCTGTGATGTCTGACACCTGCCCTCATCCGGTCTGATATTTATCTGTACTAGACCTTCTGTGAGATGTATACTAGTAGTACTTTTCTTATTCTTCCTTTTTTTAGCCTTTGACTTCCGTAGACTGCTGCTGCATGTGTGTGCATCATCAAACATGGCTAGTGGGCACATGCCTTGAGCACGTCTTTGTCCGGGGCCTTTGGGTGTCTGCCGCCGTAATATTATTACTATTATTTTTTTCAACTGCGGCGAGGCGGGTTGACTCGGAGGTGGCTTAACGCGCTGGAATCTTTCCTTAATGCTTCAGACATCTTCTCATGACCAACAGGAGCTGATCTTGTTCTGATTAGAGCTCACGTGTTAGCAGTAACAACAGCACTATTAAAAACAGATCTCGTAAACCGTGCAACCATCAGTCCTAATACTTGGCCATGACTTTTCTGCGAGCGCAGCAACATCAATGATCAATCAAATCTTCTTGGGAGCTGATCCTGTCGCTGCTTGTTGCCTTTGTTTATCCGGCGAGTATCAAAGAGTCCGGCCAGGACACGGCTAACTTGCTAAATCAGATATCATCTCAGTTTGTACGACAACCGCTGCAATAGGTGTCGATCTGTCTTTAGATTTGACGGATCGTTAGGTCATGTCCGCCGCACAGAACGCAAACCTAATTTTCCGTAAAACCTTGTACTGCCAATTCCAAAGTTAACTATGATCCTGACCGCAAAACAATGAATTTTGCTAGTTCTGCTCAATCTTCTATACACCGCCGCTGAAAACTTCTTCGATCTTGACTGATGATCTTTGTACTTCCAGACCGGCTCTTGCTGATCCGGCGGGTCGCAACTTCTCTATCCCAGAAAAAGATCCCTTCAAGAACTCCACATCACCGTGCGCAAGCCCCACGGTGGGCGCCAACTGTCGTGGATTTGTCACGGCAGATGTCCTTGTGAAAGGACTTAGTCGCGAGGCCAACGCATCTATGTGGTAGCTTGAGAGGGGTCGAGTGGGACGAGAGACGCAGGGCGGATCAACACACAAGACAAGGATTTAGACAGCTTCGGGCCCCGGGAAACATCATCCGGTAAAAACCCTACATGCTGTTTGAGGTTAGGTCTCATTATCATCACGAGGGAGTCGCCGTAAACCGGCTCTCCTCTTTGTGTCTAGCCCCAAGATTGTTTCTTCTTGCTTGTAGCTTGTCCCTCCTTGGGGAGCCCTGCCCCTCCTTATATATGTTGAAGGGGCGGGTTACATGTGGAGTCCTATTAGGATTAGGACTAGTCTATCTCTAATACAAACCGGATACAAGTCCAGGTCTTAACTCCTTGTAAGACAAATATTCCTTATGCCTTTCCTCTTAAACCGGCCCACCATAGTATGAACCGGCCTTCATGAACCGCCCGTTGGGCCACCAGGTCTTGTCGCTCCTTGCACCCGCCTGCCGGATACCAATGAGTCATGAACCGCCAGGTCCAAACGGGTCGCCGGTGAACCGCCAAGCGTCAGCGGGGTCTCAAATAAACCACCAAGTCCGGCCGGGTTAACTCCCGGCCGGTTTACACCGCGGGGTATATCCCCGACAATCCCCCTCCGGCAGGGTGCCGGAACAGGGTCCCGATTGGTTTTTGGTGGCTACAGAGGCTTGCGGCGGCGGAACTCCCTATCTAGGTTCTGTTCTGGAAGTTTTAGGGTATGTAGGTATATATGGGTGCAGGGTGTATGTCGGTGGAGCTACGGGGGTCCCACGAGGCAGGGGGGCACGCCCCC
>NW_021308778.1:0-1360 GCF_002162155.2 Triticum dicoccoides
ACACAAGTTGACACAAGTTGATCCACGTGATCGATTCCTTAGCCGTGTGCGGTGCCCCCTGCCACCATATTCCTCGATAATACTGTAGCGGAGTTTAGGCGAAGCCCTGCTGCTGTAGTTCATCAAGATCGTCACCACGCCGTCGTGCTGACGAAACTCTTCCCCGACACTTTGCTGGATCGGAGTCCGGGGATCGTCATCGGGCTGAACGTGTGCTCGAACTCGGAGGTGCCGTAGTTTCGGTGCTTGATCGGTTGGATCGTGAAGACGTACGACTACTTCCTCTACGTCGTGTCATCGCTTCCGCAGTCGGTCTGCGTTGGGTACGTAGACAACACTCTCCTCTCGTTGCTATGCATCACATGATCCTGTGTGCGCGTAGGAAATTTTTGAAATTACTACGAAACCCAACAGTACTGTGGGACCGAAGACGAGACTAGAGTCCATCCAGAAGCAGTCGACGATGTCACTCTGGAAAGATGGATGGTAGCCGTTACCGGAAACAAGGACAACCCACGCGGAGCCAGAAGGATTCCTCCACTCGACCACAACAGTGATCCAGATAAGGTACACTTGCCCTGCTCTCCACTGCATTCTTGTCGCATTCATCTCTGTTTACTCTGCCGACTGGTCGACTGATCATTGTCTTGATATCTGCTAGGCCCTCACCGAGCTGTACTCGATGCCCAATGGGGCACAAACTCCGACTGAGGAGGGTGAGGCGAGTGGGGGCGAGAGCCAGGACGAGGAGGAATGGGACTCGGACGTTGCAGGGGACGACGACGACGACGATGATGACGACGGCGATGATGATGACGCCGAAGACGAGGAGGAAGAGGAGGAGGTCGTGCCACCGCGCTCGGAAAGGCGGTCGAAGCTCGTCCACGACCCTTCGACTGAACGTGGCAAGGGGGTTGCGACGCAGTCGACCAAGTGCCCTAGGACCACTTCTCCAGCGCCGACTGAAAAGGCGCCGAAGCAGCCTAGGGGGGCTCCGCCAAAGCCGACCAAGCTCCTGCCGAAGATGAAGGTGTCTATCCCCACCATATCAGGGTAATTGTGCTGCTCATATTTTCTTATTCTGTGCGAACTTTATCTCTGGTCGACGCTGAAGTTAGTCGACTGATCCTTTGGAGTTGCAGTGCTGCTACTTCTGAGACCTCGGCCCGGGCTGATGACCACGAGATGGAGGATGCAGCAACTTCGAATCCAGGTACTGTGTTCTTAACACCGTTCTTAGTCGACTGACTCGCGATCTCTGATCCTGATCCTTCTCCGCAGCTCCACCCAACACTGTTATCAATCTCCCTGACGACGACGAGGATGAAGAACCACTGACACGCAGGAGGAGTCGGAAAGC
>NW_021308779.1:0-1976 GCF_002162155.2 Triticum dicoccoides
GTATGGAATCAACATTTGACTTCGAAGCAACTCGAATGCCACAAATAAAACAAAACAAAGGATTTGGCTTGCAGAATAAGCCGGAACAACATATGATAGAGATTTCGTCCGAAGTTTTCGTGGTGGGGCCTACACGGGCTCGATCGTACAGCACCATCATGTACAAGGCAGTGCACATGACATACGAAGCGTCCCCGAGTCGGCATAGCCAAGGACTCTTTAAGACACAACGAGACCACTGTAAAATCAACCGTGAATAGGCGGACCACTAGACGTCGAACCCCAATTTCATATCATACATCCGTCGGAAAGATATCCTAAGAGCTACTTGATTCCCACCTATGAAACTCCCGAAATTTTCCGGTTATGCAATCAGGTGTTGGGGATACAGGGGAAGCATAATATCTCACCCAAACTAGCAAATCCTACATCCAGCTGTATCCATCCTTCAACACATAACCAAGAAACCTTCGGAAATCATCTACCTCAACCTTCGAAAAGCATCCGTTATACAAGTTATGGCGATACTCCCGTACTCACCTCAGTACTGGGTTATCGGGGTTATCTCACCAACAACTGCATAAAAGAGATTTTCGATGTCGGCGTACTAAACTCAGGTATTCCAGAACTGCAACGATAAAATTATGACGACAACACCTCAGAGCTCAACTCCCCGGGACACTTCCACAAAACCCCTGACAGGAGGCACCAAGACAATGCTCTCATCATAAAACCATCGGAACGATTCCAAGATACCCGCGTGATCCTAAAAAAAAAAATTAGTGAAATTTGAGAAGAGAAGAGTCAAAACTCTACGTCATGATGCCTCACCAGAGCGACGAAGGGACTGGGAGTAAAAAGAATTCCTAAACTCTCCGATATATAATTCCTAAAGGACTCAAAACATTTTTCTAGACACAACTCGGCCGCTAAAAACAATCAATCAGAGGGGGCTCCTAAGGTCGGGGATGGCTCTGATTACCAACTTGTAACACCCTCGATGCGACTATATCTCCCATGTGTCGAGGCACGACTTAGAGGCATAATCGCATTGAAGGCATATGTCGCAAGTGAGGTAATCTTCACACAACCCATGTAATACAATAAGGGAAAGAGATGCATAGTTGGCTTACAATCGCCACTTCACACAATTACATGAATAAAGCATTAGATCATCCAAATACACTCAAGGTCCGACTACGGAACCAAAATAAAAGAAGAACCCCAAATGCGACAAAGGTCCCCGATCGACCCCAACTGGGCTCCACTACTGATCAACTAGAACGGAAACAACATAAAGGACAAGATCTTCATCGAGCTCCTCCTGAGCTTGGTTGCGTCATCTGCACAGACTCAACGGCACCTGCAAGCTGGTTTTGGAAGTATCTGTGAGCCACGGGGACTCAGCAATCTCGCACCCGCGAGATCAAGACTATTTAAGCTTATAGGAAGGATGGAGTAATGAGGTGGAGCTGCAGCAAGCGACTAGCATATATGGTGGCTAACATACGCAAATGAGAGCGAGAAGAGAAGGCAAAGCACGGTCGATAAAAGTATGATCAAGAAGTGATCCTATAGCAACCTACGTCAGGCATAACTCCAACAACCATGTTCACTTCCCGGACCCCGCCGGAAAGAGACCATCACGGTTACACACGCGGTTGATGTATTTTAATTAAGGTCAACTTCGGGTTTTCTACAACCGGACGTTAACAAATTCCCATCTGCCCATAACCGCGGGCACGGCTTTCGAAAGTTCAAATCCCTGCAGGGGTGTCCCAACTTAGCCCATGACAAGCTCTCGCGGTCAACGAAGGAATAGACCTCCACCCGAGACATTCCGATCAGACTCGGTATCCCGGTACAACAAGACATTTCGACAGGGTAAAACTAAACCAGCAATACCGCCCGATGCGCCGACATCCTGATAGGAGCTGCACATATCTCGTTCTCAGGGCAACACCGGATGAGCGCTC
>NW_021308780.1:0-1042 GCF_002162155.2 Triticum dicoccoides
GTCACAGTGACGTCAGCAGGGTCAACGGGCTGGTCCAGGTCAAACCTGACGTGTGGGGGCCACACGTCAGTGACACAGGAGCTAATCCCGGTCAAACCCAGCGCTGACTGGGGTTTGACCAGGGGTGGGGCCCGCTGTCAGTGGCCTAGTGGGTGATTAGCGGGGTAGTTAGTCCCTAATGACCGGCCACATCAGCTCCTGCCGGAGTTTCGCCGGCGGCGACCATTCCGCACGGCGGGGGAACGCCGGACTTGCGCTAGGGGCATCGGATCGACGCGCCAAGGGCACCAGGAGGTAGCCCGCGCCCGTGCGCATCTAGAGGAACCAACGGGAGGTGCGGGGGTGGCCGGGGTTCGCCGGAGGCGAGCTCGCGGCGGCGGCCGGAGCTCGGGCAACAGCGGAGATGGCGCTATGGTGCATGGGAGGAGGGGCTGGTGGGCGCTACGGCCTCCTGGGAGTGCTCTGAGTACGTCTGCGTGCTCGATTTGGACGGAGGTGAACCAAAACGACGACGGCGACAAGTCCGGCGCCGGTGAGGTCTCGGTCTCGACGGAATTATGGCCTAGGGCTCGCAAACATGAGGGGAGAGAGAGGGGTTCTGCACAGAGGCTCACCGCGGAGCTGTAGGGAGGGTCAGTGGGCTCGGGGGCGCGCCGGAGTGGCCGAATTCGACGGAGAACGGCGCCGGGCCGAAGCTTGGGGATGATGACGATGGCGGCTGCTCGGGGCCCTTCTGGTCGCGTGAGACGTCGAGGAGGTCGAGGGAGGCACTGCGGAGCTCTGGGAGGCGTCGGGGAGGAGAGAGGGGGATGGTGGCCGCGGCGAACGGCGTCGGTGGCGACGGCTCCGTTCGGGTCCGAGGTGCGGAGCGAGAGGGAGAGCAGGAGAAGGGGATGAGCACGGGAGGGAGTTGAAAGAGGCCTGAGGGAGCCGCGTGGCGTCTCCAGGGAGTAGCGGAGGCAAGCAGGGAGGCAGGAGGTGGCCGAGGCGGCATCGGCGCTCGCCACCGAGCTGCTTCGGTGCGAGGGGAGGAAGAAGACAA
>NW_021308781.1:0-1209 GCF_002162155.2 Triticum dicoccoides
CGATTTTGGGCCCGAAGCGATTTCAATAGTTATTGAACCCCAAGGTGCGCTTACGTGTCGGTCATTAACACTCACAGTTTTGGCCAATTCTGGCCCGTCTCTTGGACTATTACTCACTGTTTTGGGGTCCCGTAGTGATTTCCATGATTGACGAACCCCGAGATGCGTTTATGTGTCGGTCATCAACACTCGTGGCTTTTCTCGATTCTGACCCGTTTCATGGACTATTACTCACCGTTTTGGGGTCCCAAAGCGATTTCCATGGTTGTTTAACCCTAAGGAGCGTTTACGTGTCGGTCATCAATAATCACAGTTTTGGTTGATTCTGGCCCGTTCCTTGGACTATTACTCAGTTTTCGGGTCCCGGAGTGATTTCCACGATTGACGAACACCGGGGTGCATTTATGTGTCGGTCAACAACACTTGCAGTTTGGGCCAATTCTGGCCCGTTTCATGGACTATTACTCTCTGATTTGGGGTCCCTGAGCAATTTCCATGATTAACGAACTCCGGGGTGCATTTATGTATACTTTATCAACATTCCTAGGTTAGTCCGATTCTGGGCTCTTTCATGGACAACTACTCATAGTTTGGGGGTCCCAAAGCGATTGCCATGGTTGTCGAACCCGAAGGTGTGCTTACGCGTTGGTCGTCAAGACTCGCAGTTTGGGACGATTCTGGCCTGTTTCTTGGACTATTACTCAATTTTGGGATCCCGAAGTGATTTCCACGATTGACAAACCCTAGGGTGCGTTTACTAGTCGGTCATCAATACTCAGAATTTTGGCCGATTCTGGTCCGTTTCGTGCACTATTACTCACCGTTTTGGGGCCCAGAATGATTTCCACAATTGACGATCCCCGGGGTGCGTTTACGTGTCTGTCGTCAACACACACAGTTTTGGCAAATTCTGACCCGTTTCATGAACTATTACTCACCGTTTTGGGGTCCTGAAGAAATGTCTGTAGTTGTTGAACCCCAAGGTGCGCTTACCTGTCGGTCATCAACACTCGTAGTTTTGGCCGATTCTGGCCCGTTTCTAGGACAATTACTCACTATTTTGGGGTCCCGTAGTAATTTCCACGATTGACGAACGCCGGGGTGTGTTTAGGTGTCGGACATCAACACTCGCAGTTTTGGCTGATTCTGGCCCGTCTCGTGGACTATCACTCATTGATTTGGTGTCCCTAAATGATTTCCATGATTCAC
>NW_021308782.1:0-1151 GCF_002162155.2 Triticum dicoccoides
GTGGAGGGGTCCGAAATCAACCCTATCTCTTGTTTCCCCACACATACGGACTCTAAAAATAGCCTATACTTATGTATTTCGAAATTACATGGGCCTGGCCCAATAATAAGGTGACGCAGCACCTAAAATAGCCTCGGGACGAAATTTATGAAGTGGCATCTTGTATATTTCGTCCAAGGCTTCATGCACACATTATGGTGGCTTCAAAGTCCTGAAATCATCACTTGTAACTCCGTTCTTGTTCCCCTTGCGCATGCCATCATCTCCATGCTTGTTCTTGCTCCAATGTTCATCCTTCTCCAAGCTAGGCCCTTCATTTGTAAGCAAAACAAATGTATCCAATTTAGGCAGCATCATATTCTCATGAACATTAGAATCATTACCAAGAAACGAAAGTACCTGATAATTTAGTTGGCGTGCACGAGCTCTAGTAATTGGTCAAGTATGTATAGCAGCAGGGGCTGTGGGTGTAACAATTGTATTGATGTCCTCATCACATCCCATCCACCAATTTCCACCACGTGCTACGCACTGTTTATTGTCATAATCATAGTTGAGGTCACTCACATCTTCGCCTGATCGAATCTGCATCTTATCTAGTTTGTCTTGGAAAGAGGGAGAAAAAGAAGATAAAGAGAAAAAAAGAGAGAAAAAAGGAAAGGAAAAAAAAAAGAAAAAGAGGGAGAAGAAAAAGAAAAAAAGGCGTGAGAAAAAAAAAGAATCACCCAATTCGGAGTCCGTATGAAAAACTTGTGGGCGTTTTGAGTCAGGTATGTCTGTGCAGTCCGAATCTGAATCCAGAACGTGAGAGACTTGGACTCTATCTTCTCTTGGGCCAAAAGTGACGTGAGAGAACTTTTTGGACAGCAAATAAACATCTCTTTCTTCCTTATCTTCATATGTGGATTGTACAAATGTCCCATACACCTGCAATTAGACAAAACACAAAAGTGTGTGAAGTATTTTTGTTCTGGATAACATAAATAGATTATTGAATAGTTTGCACTAGAAATCACCTGACAAATATGCATATATGCAATATTTTTGGTCATATCCAAGGTAGTCATGTCCTCATCATCCTCCCCTTCTTGAAAATAAAGCCGTCCTCGGCGTTGCTTAATCTGAAATGTGGCTAACAAAAGAGACAAGGT
>NW_021308783.1:0-4172 GCF_002162155.2 Triticum dicoccoides
GTCGCGCAGCTAGGGGTGCGAGGTGGCGAGCAGGCGCTGACAAGATAACCATCATGGAAAACGGTGGCGTCCCTAGCGGTCCCTCTCGGTACTGTTTAGGCGAAACAGACGGGCATTTAATGCCCTTGTCCCCTGCTGTCAGGGTTAGGTATGATAACTCTGTAGCGGGTAGCTGTGCCTACTACAGCACCTAGCTGTGCCTATCCACGGCACCCTTTCCATTTTTGCCCTTGGCCCCCGTTGCTCTATGTCGGTAACCCCTTGAGTATAGAAGGAGGCCCGTGTGCAACGTCGAGGGGGGTCGGCCATTTTGAGAGCCTAGAGGAGGACGGCCAGTTCCAACACTCACGCTAGGTCTTGCTAGTCGCCGGTGTGTACTGTAGCACTCGGCGCTCTCGAGCTAGGAATCAATCCAAAACCACAAAGCAGGAGTAGGGTTTGACGCATCCGTGCGGCCCGAACCTGGGTAAATCGCTCACGTGCTTCGCCTCGATTCACCCTTCGCACGACCAGCCGCCCGCGTGCTTCGCCTCGATCTGCTCTTTGCGCGACCTCCGCCCCCCGCCGAACCGAAAGGGACCCGGTCCGCCGGTCCCATAGGCGTCCGTGGATCAGAAACCCCGGCATCTTTGGCACGCCAGGTAGGGGGCGTCGAAGTTGTGTGAACCAGATCCGGCGTTCTCGCGGGCTAGATCTTCATCATCCTCAGATCCGGCGATCTCGCGGGCTAGATCTCCATCATCTTCATCAACATGCCACCGAAGAAGAAAGTTTCGGAGGCAGCTGCTCCATCCGCGCCGAGCCAGCCACCGCCGGAGCAAACGGCCGGTGGGGCAGGCGCCGGCGGAGGAACACGCGTCGACGAGGGAACTCGCGGTGCTGCCAGGTCCAAGGACAAGGCTGCGCTGCCCATCGGCGGCGTAGCCGGCTCCCACAACGACCGGGCGCACTCCAAGACCTCGGCGTCCGTGCATGCACCGCACCCATCTTAGGAGGCGCGGAAACGGCAGCGTCATGGTACTCACGGTACCATGCGTTCGCTGGATCCGGATCGCGCTGGTGGATCTCGGAGCGCTCCGGACCACCATGCACGTCAACCTGCTGGCGCGAGCGACACGCGGTCGCCTGGACGGGACGCTGCTCCTTCTAACGTGGTTAGGAGTCCGAGCATGTCCCGCTCCTCGCACCATTCGCTACCGCCGCTCGCCACCGCAGCCGAAGCTTTGGCACGAGCTCAGCTGCTCCTCGACTACCCCCCAGCGCCGGACAAGATCGACGACTGGAGGGCCACTATCCAGAGTCTCATCGGCTTCGCCAACGGCGACACTCCTCGGCAGCCGAGCGCGTTGCAGCCGCAGCGAGTCAGCCAGGTACGAGCCGGTGGTGACAAGACTGGTGGGGGTGCAACTACTGTGCATTCCCCACCCCGAAGGCCGAGGTCGCCGACTCGCCGGATCCACCTCGACAGCGACTCCATCGCGTCGTCAGATCCCCGAGCTCGTCGCGATCAGCGCCAAGTTCTTCAAGAACGGCAGCGGGAAGACGCTCGTACTCGCATCGAGCGCCGGAGAGAAGTGCGACGTCAATCAGACCAGCGCGCTGGGCCCTCTGTTGACATGCATGCGCCAGGGGAACCAGGCGACTTGCCGTACCCGGTAGGTTGCCCTGCGTTCACTCGTGAGCTACGGCAAGTCCAGTGGCCCAGTATGAAGAACTTCAAGCCAGATGTACCAGAGAAGTACGACGGCAAGTTGCATTCGTCGGAGTTCCTCAGCGTCTACACCATCGCGGTGCAGGCTGCTGGGGGACGGGACGACAAGATCCTTGCCAACTACTTCCCGTTGGTGCTCAAGTCCAACGTTAGGTCCTGGCTCATGCACTTGCCGGACAACTCCATATCCTCCTGGGCTGACCTGTGCCATCAGTTTGTTGGCGCCTTCACAGGCGGCCACAAACCTCATGGCCAAGAGAGCGATCTTCATCTGCTCGTCTAGAAGGAAGGAGAGCCCCTGCGCCAGTACATCCAGAGGTTCAGCCGTGTACACCACAACATCCCAAATATCCACCCCGCCGCGGTAATCAGCGCGTTCCATCAGAACGTGCGTAACCGCAGGATGCGGGAGGAGATGGCGATGTGCAAGATTCGGGACGTCAGTGAGCTATATGCCCTGGCCGGCAAGTGTGCTCGCGCTGAGGAAGGGAGGAAATTCCCCGGAGAAAGCACTGGAGCGGAAGGATCTGACAGTGAGGATGCTGCCCCGGCAAAGAAAAACCGGCGGCGCAACAGGAAGAAGAGGGGCAACGAGGTGCTGGTCGTTGAGCAGTCCGGCGATGAAGGTGGCGCCAAGAAGGCTGCAGTTGGTAGCTCCGGCAAGGAAGTTGCCGCGTGCACCAACTGTCAGGCCGTGGCGGTCGCCGACAAGCGGGACGGCTCCGACAAGCAATATTGCAAGATTCACCGCACCAAGGGCCACGACCTCCAAAACTGCAAGAAGGTCGAGCAGCTTGTCCAGCAACAGAAGGCTGAGTACGAGCGGCGCGACAAGGAGAGAGCCCAAGGGGGTGCCGAGAAACCTGGCCAGAAGCGCACCGGCCAGGAAGGACGCCGCGGCAAGGCCAAGCAGCGGCAAGGAGACAGACCTCCCCGCGGTCGCGACAAGGACGAAGACGACGATGAGGATGAAGACATGGGTGACGTTGAGACCAGTGAGCAGGAGTTTCAGAAAGCCACAGAGGTCTTGTGCGTTGACGGGGGTGCTTCCCTGCATACCTCGCACCGCCAACTCAAACAGTGGGTGCGGGAAGTCAATGCAGCAGAACCACCCATCGAATCGCGCAAGCTTCTGAAGTGGTCCGGCACGCCTATCATCTTTGATATTGAGGACCACCCTGATCGCACAACCGCGGTCGGGTGTCTGCCGATGTTCGTTTCGCCAACTATCCGCAACCTCAAAGTCACCAAGATGCTAGTTGACGACGGGGCTGGCTTAAACCTGATCTCCTCCGCTGTACTCCGAAAACTCCAGATCACCGACACATTCCAAGGAATCAATCCGGGAAGGAGCAAGCCGAGGGGGAAGGTCACGCTACCGGTAACATTCGGCAGCGAGTTAAACTTCAGGACTGAGAGGGTCACATTCGACGTTGCCGATATCCCATTGCCCTACAATGGGATACTCGGCCGTCCAGCACTCGCCAAGTTTATGGCGGCCTCTCACTACGCGTATAACGTGCTGAAGATGCCAGGCCCGATAAGCGTCATTTCTGTCCCGGGCGACAAGAAGGATGCTCTTATCTGTGCCGACAAGATCTACCGGGAAGCAGCAGCCACGGCAGACCGCGATCCATGTGGGGACCCCGACTCGCAAGTCGTGATCACCGAATGCACGTGTACAGTGATCCCAGAGATCAATGCTCACTGAACACACAGAAGCTGAATAACAAGAGTCTTACATCCATACATACCGTCTTACACAAATAGTGACCAACATGGTCAAGTCTTACATCGATAAAGCCTTAAGGGCTGAACATCAAATGAGACATAGCAGCGGAAATCGTCGTCGATAAGTAGAACCCATGCCATCTGCCTTAACCCTACAGGCATTCTGACTGGGAACGTCCTAGTTCGCATGATCGTCTCCAAAGAACTCTTCTTCGAACTCCGGTTCTCCCATGCCTGGTCAATTAAATAACCAGTGGCAAGCCAATGAGTACTTTGAATGTACTCGCAAGCAACCCATGATTTGGTTCAAGGTACAGTAATGCATGACATAGGTAAAGTTTTGCATAAAGCTAGTTTTGAGTGCAGGACATGTTCAACATCCTATAAAGCATGCATCAAGAGAATTCAAGTAACCATAAGATCTGGTCACAGATATCAACATAAATAGAAAGGGGCACCAACCCATTTATCATAAACAGAGAGGGCACCAACCCATCTCAATCGTGTCAAGTCCTCTGACTTGATCCAAGACAACACCATCATCTCACACACGCCGGGTTTGAAAACAAGTGGACGTAGCCCAAGAGCGGTTACCCAACTGTCCTTGACCGTGGACACGGCTATTCGAATAGTTTTACACTCTGCAGAGGTTGCACACTTTACCCACTAGATCCGGGGAACTTCCGTGTCATCCACGACCCGCGGTACCTCAAGTACCCGGGGTAAGCAC
>NW_021308784.1:0-1254 GCF_002162155.2 Triticum dicoccoides
CGTCCACTTCATCGAGCTAGCCGAGCCCCGTGTGCTCGTGCGGCCCGAGACCACCGCACCGACCTCGCCCGAGCTCACCGTCGCCGGAGATCCCCTTCAACGCCGTCGCCGCCTCAGCTCGTCCCCGACCTCACCGGTGGCCTCTACGGGAGCGCTGTGAGCCTAGCTACTCCTCCGACCCTCTCTCTCTCATTCCTGAGCCGTGTAGCCACCGCACGAGGATCACACGCCCGCACCGCCGCGGACCTCGTCGCCGACGTGCTTCCGGCCACACTCCGGCCACAAGATGGTGTCCATCTTACTCACCGAGTTCCGCAACACCTAGCTAGCTACTCCACGAGCCTCACCGACCCCTCTAGCGCCAAGTTCACCTCCGACCGAGCCCCGGTGGCCGCCAAAGTCGTCGCCGGCGCCAACTCCGGCCACCCCGACCTCAACGGACTCCGCCAAGAGCTGCGGTTTGTCCTCAGCTCCCCTCCGGTGGTCTCCGCGGCCCATTTGGTGGCCGAAATGGCCAAAACCACTCCCGCCGCCGCGTCGGGCTCGCCGGCGGCTAAACGCCGACGTCGCTGGCTTTGACTTTGACCACGGGTGGGCCCTGGTTGACTCCCCTGAGTCAATGACAGGTGGGGCCCAGCCCTGTTAATTAAACAGGATTAGTTTTAATTAAATTTTAATTAAAATAATCACCCTGACATGCGGGACCCACTGTCAGGTTTGACCCAAACCTGTTCCGTTGACCTGCTGACGTCACACTGACGTCAGGCTGACGCAGTAATTGATTTTCTGGATTTAATTTAAATCAGGAAATTCCAGAATATTATTTAAACTTCAAAAATTCATAACTTTTATTCTGTAACTCCAATTTGGACAAATTATATATGAAAAATGATCAGAAAAATCCAATCTATCCATCTGTACTATTTTCATGCATGATCAAACAAGTTAAATTGATGTTTTAAGCAGAACAAGGAAAAGCACTTTAAAAGGCCATATTTGAATTTGAAATTTGAATCCTTGATTCAAATTTGTTCAAACCCTTCTGGTTTTAGTTGCATTAGCCCAATACACTCATTTTGCCATGTCTCATGCATGCATCATATTGTTGCATACTGTTTGGTAATGTTTGTGTATCGGTGCTCTCTGCGGCAGGTTCTGCCCCCGAGGAGTACCGTGATAACCCCGACGAAGAGCAATACCAGTGCACCGACCCGTCAGGCAAGCAACCAACCATTTGATCATATCGATACAATC
>NW_021308785.1:0-2735 GCF_002162155.2 Triticum dicoccoides
TGTACCTGCAGGCAAGCTTTTGGGTTTTCTGGTATCAAACAGAGGCATTGAAGCTAATCCGGAGAAGATCAAGGCAATTACCTCTCTGGCTAAACCGGCGTGCATCAATGATGTCCAGCGATTGGCGGGTCGTGTTGCCGCTTTAAGTCGCTTCATAAGTCGGTTAGGTGAGAAGGCCCTACCACTATATCAGATGATGAAGAAAACAGACACTTTTGTCTGGAGTGAGGCCGCTGATGCTGCCTTTGAAGATTTGAAGAGACAATTGTCTGAACCACCGGTTCTTGCGGCTCCCATTGATAAAGAGCCATTGCTGTTATACGTGGCTGCTAATTCACGAGCCGTCAGCGTTGCCATCGTGGTGGAGCGTAAGGAAGTTGGCAACGAGCGTCTGGTTCAATGACCGGTTTATTACATCAGTGAGGTGCTCATTGAGTCTAAACAAAGGTATCCACATTGGCAAGAACTCGTTTACGGAGTGTTTATGGCCAACCGGAAGTTGAAGCAATACTTTGAAAGTCATCCTATAACTGTGGTAAGTTCTGCCCCTTTGGGATATATCATCCAAAATAGGGAGGCCACAGGATGAGTCGCCAAGTGGGCCATCAAGCTTGGGCCTCATGATTTAAAGTACATGCCACGTACTGCTATTAAGTCTCAGGCTTTGGTGGATTTTATCAATGATTGGAGAGAGTTACAAGCGCCCGAGGAGAAGCCGGATAACACATATTGGACTATTCATTTTGATGGCTCCAGGCAGCTGGAAGGCTCGGGGGCGGGAGTTGTTTTAACTTCCCCTCGAGGTGAAAATTTTTGTCATGTACTCCGGCTTATGTTTCCGTGTACTAACAATGCAGCTGAGTACGAGGCCTTACTCCATGGTCTCTGGATGGCTAAAGAGATGAACTTAAGCCGGGTAAGGTGCTTGGGCGACTTAGATCTCGTGGCTCAACAGGTGTCAGGCAAGTGGGATTCTAAGGACCCCCTTATGGCGGCTTACCGTCGTGAAGTAGATGATGTGGCTGCTTACTTTAAGGGTTATCAAGTGGAGCACATTGATTGAAGGAAGAATGAGGCGGCTGATGCTTTAAGCCGGTTGGGATCTCAACATAAACCGGTACCGCCTAACACCTTTCTCGATATTTTGCATAACCCTTCTGTCAAGGTGCCTACCGAGGAAGAGCTAGTGGTGCCAGACCTGGAGGCACAGCTGGTGGCGGCTCTTCACGTTATCCCGGATTGGACAGTGCCCTATTTGGCTTATATGACCCGGGGTGAGTTACCTGAGGATGAGACCTTGGCAAGACAAATCGTCAAGCGCTCCAAATCTATGATGATTGTTAACGGCGAGTTACATCACCTAAGTGTCACTGGGGCGTTTCAACGTTGTGTGTCTCCTACGGAAGGCCAAGAAATACTCCGTGAGATCCATGAAGGGGGTTGTGGCCATCATGCCGGGTCAAAATCTCTAGTAGCAAAAGCTTTCCGTCATGGTTTCTACTGGCTGACGGCTCATGCTGATGCGGAAGATCTGGTCAGCAAATGTGACGGTTGTCAAAAGTTCTCACGACGAGCTCATGTGCCAGCTCAAGAATTAAGGATGATCCCAATCACTTGGCCGTTTGCAGTATGGGGGCTTGACATGGTTGGGCCTTTCAAGAGGTCTAAGGATAAAAAGACACATCTCCTAGTGGCAGTGGATAAATTTACAAAGTGGGTTGAGGCAGAGCCGGTCAGTAAGTGTGATGCAGCCACGGCGGTTCAATTCATGAAAAAGGTGATCTTTCGTTTTGGTTTCCCACATAGCATCATAACTGATAATGGTACTAATCTCTCCAAGGGTGCCATGGAAGAGTTCTATCAACGAGAACATATCCGGCTTGATGTTTCGGCTGTTGCTCATCCTCAATCCAATGGTCAAGCAGAAAGAGCTAATCAAGAGATCCTGAAAGGTATCAAGCCCCGGCTCTTAGTCCCCTTACAGCGGACTCCAGGTTGTTGGGTGGAGGAATTACCTTCTGTGTTATGGAGCATCAACACTACGCCTAACAGATCTACAGGCTACACACCTTTCTTTATGGTGTATGGTGCAGAGGCGGTCCTGCCAAGTGACATCCGGCATGATTCACCCCGCGTGGCGGCTTACGTTGAGGCTGACAATGAAGAAGCTCGTCAAAATGCACTTGACTTATTAGATGAGGAGCAAGACTTGGCAATAGCCCGCTCGGCGATTTATCAACAAGACCTGCGCTGCTATCATAGCCGCCGGGTTAGGAGCAGAACCTTTCAGGAAGGCGACTTGGTGCTCCGGCTCATCCAGGATCAGTCTGATATGCACAAGCTATCCCCGCCTTGGGAAGGGCCCTTTGTGGTCAGCAAGAATCTGCACAACGGGTCATACTATCTCATCGATGTTCGAGAGCACAAAGACTCACGTAAGTCGGAGGAGGAGACCCACCGGCCGTGGAATATTGCTCATCTCCGGCCTTATTATACTTAAGCCACCGGCTTTCAAGATGTATATATTTTTTGACAATGTATATATTATATAACGAAATAAAGCAGGGCCTCCGTCCTTTTTACCCTCAAAAATCTATGTGTCTTCTTTATCAGGTAGTGGAGACAACCAGCAGGGAGCGGATCACATCCGAATCCGGGTTTCCCTTTGGACTGGCTTATGATCATATCTGAATCTAGCCATGGTCACTTGGGGGCTTCCTGTTCAAACATAGGTC
>NW_021308786.1:0-18137 GCF_002162155.2 Triticum dicoccoides
GATTTCGTGGCCCTTGGTGGAGGGGTCCGAAATCAACCCTATCTCTTGTTTCCCCACACATACGGACTCTAAAAATAGCCTATACTTATGTATTTCGAAATTACATGGGCCTGGCCCAATAATAAGGTGACGCAGCACCTAAAATAGCCTCGGGACGAAATTTATGAAGTGGCATCTTGTATATTTCGTCCAAGGCTTCATGCACACATTATGGTGGCTTCAAAGTCCTGAAATCATCACTTGTAACTCCGTTCTTGTTCCCCTTGCGCATGCCATCATCTCCATGCTTGTTCTTGCTCCAATGTTCATCCTTCTCCAAGCTAGGCCCTTCATTTGTAAGCAAAACAAATGTATCCAATTTAGGCAGCATCATATTCTCATGAACATTAGAATCATTACCAAGAAACGAAAGTACCTGATAATTTAGTTGGCGTGCACGAGCTCTAGTAATGGGTCCAGTATGTATAGCAGCAGGGGCTGTGGGTGTAACAATTGTATTGATGTCCTCATCAGTATGAATGCTAAATATAAACTTGCTGGAGATAAGGGTAGAAAACATGTTGTGTTTGCACCTGGAGATCTTGTTTGGTTACATTTGCGTAAGGATAGATTTCCTGATTTGCGCAAATCAAAGCTAATGCCACGTGCTGATGGTCCCTTTAAGGTGTTAGAGAAAATAAATGATAATGCATATAAACTTGAGCTGCCTGCAGATTTTGGGGTTAGTCCCACTTTTAACATTGCAGATTTGAAGCCTTATTTGGGTGAAGAAGATGAACTTCCGTCGAGGACGACTTCATTTCAAGAAGGGGAGGATGATGAGGACATCAATACAATTGTTACACCCACAGCCCCTGCTGCTATACATACTGGACCAATTACTAGAGCTCGTGCACGCCAACTAAATTACCAGGTACTTTCGTTTCTTGGTAATGATTCTAATGTTCATGAGAATATGATGCTGCCTAAATTGGATACATTTGTTTTGCTTACAAATGAAGGGCCTAGCTTGGAGAAGGATGAACATTGGAGCAAGAACAAGCATGGAGATGATGGCATGCGCAAGGGGAACAAGAACGGAGTTACAAGTGATGATTTCAGGACTTTGAAGCCACCATAATGGGTGCATGAAGCCTTGGACGAAATATACAAGATGCCACTTCATAAATTTCGTCTCGAGGCTATTATAGGTGTTGCGTCACCTTTTTATTGGGCCAGGCCCATGTAATTTCGAAATACATAAGTATAGGCTATTTTTAGAGTCCGTATGTGTGGGGAAACAAGAGATAGGGTTGATTTCGGACCCCTCCACCAAGGGCCACGAAATTCCCCCCTCTTCCTCCATATATACAGCCCTTAGGGCATCGTTTAGACTTTGGGTTTTGTTTAGATTAAAAGTTCGCCATAGCTGCAACTTCGCGTACTTCGTTTGTGTTCAACGACCAGACAAAGGCGTCACAGAACCCCACCTTGATCAATAAAGCTTTCATCTTATATTCGCAATATCCAGATTGCAATCTTAGTTTCTTGCTTGTTCTTCGTTTGCTCGCAGGAAACAGACCCTCGTGGTCAGGTTGATCGTGCTCCGGCGTGGTCAATAACCTCTCGGAGTTGGTTTAGCGATTGCTAAGGCGCGACGTCCTCGCACGTTCGTAGTCGGATCGTCAAAGTCGACTTCCACCAAAGCGAAATCCACCATCTCATCGAAAGACGGGACACCTTTGCCTCTATCAAAATCTGATGTTGATGAGCTAGATTTCAGCAAATCTGTTTGCTATGCTTTTGTGTGCAAAGAGGCATTATTTTCATTCGAGGACGTGCCTTCCTCTTTGCCTCCTGCTGTCACTAACATTTTGCAGGAGTTCGCTGACGTTTTTCCACAAGACGTGCCACCGGGATTACCGCCTATTCGAGGGATTGAGCATCAGATTGACTTAATTCCCGGTGCTTCACTGCCAAACCGTGCACCATACCGTACCAATCCAGAGGAGACGAAGGAGATTATGCGTCAAGTACAAGAGCTTCTCGACAAAGGTTATATACGCGAATCCCTTAGTCCTTGTGCTGTTCCTATTATTCTAGTGCCGAAAAAGGATGGTACATCACGTATGTGTGTTGATTGTAGAGGCATTAATAATATTACTATTCGTTATCGTCATCCTATTCCTAGGCTAGATGATATGCTTGATGAATTGAGTGGCTCTACAATATTCTCCAAAGTTGATTTGCGTAGTGGATACCATCAAATTCGTATGAAATTGGGAGATGAATGGAAAACAGCATTTAAAACTAAGTTTGGATTATATGAGTGGTTAGTCATGCCTTTTGGGTTAACTAATGCGCCTAGTACTTTCACGAGACTAATGAACGAAGTTTTACGTGCTTTCATTGGACGATTTGTGGTAGTCTATTTTGATGATATACTGATTTATAGCAGATCTTTGGAAGAACATTTGGAACATTTACGTGCTGTTTTTATTGCTCTACGTGATGCACGTTTGTTTGGTAACCTTGGGAAGTGCACCTTTTGCACCGACCGAGTATCTTTTCTTGGCTATGTTGTTACTCCACAGGGAATTGAAGTTGACAAAGCCAAGATTGAAGCTATTGAGAGTTGGCCGCAGCCCAAAACGGTCACACAAGTGAGGAGTTTTCTTGGCCTCGCTGGATTCTATAGGCGTTTTGTGAGAGATTTCAGCACCATTGCTGCACCTCTCAACGAGCTTACAAAGAAAGATGTGCCTTTTCTTTGGGGTACCGCACAGGAAGAAGCCTTCACGGTATTGAAAGATAAGTTGACACATGCTCCTTTACTCCAACTTCCTGATTTTAATAAGACTTTTGAGCTTGAATGTGATGCTAGTGGAATTGGATTAGGAGGTGTGTTATTACAAGATGGCAAACCTGTTGCATACTTTTCTGAAAAATTGAGTGGGCCTAGTCTGAATTATTCTACTTATGATAAAGAATTATATGCTCTTGTTCGGACTTTAGAAACATGGCAACATTATTTATGGCCCAAAGAATTTGTTATACATTCTGATCATGAATCATTGAAACATATTAAAAGTCAAGCTAAACTGAATCGTAGACATGCTAAATGGGTTGAATTCATTGAGACTTTCCCTTATGTCATTAAACACAAGAAGGGAAAAGAAAATGTTACTGCTGATGCTTTGTCTCGTCGCTATACTATGCTTTCACAACTTGACTTCAAAATATTTGGTTTGGTGATGAGGACATCAATACAATTGTTACACCCACAGCCCCTGCTGCTATACATACTGGACCAATTACTAGAGCTCGTGCACGCCAACTAAATTACCAGGTACTTTCGTTTCTTGGTAATGATTCTAATGTTCATGAGAATATGATGCTGCCTAAATTGGATACATTTGTTTTGCTTACAAATGAAGGGCCTAGCTTGGAGAAGGATGAACATTGGAGCAAGAACAAGCATGGAGATGATGGCATGCGCAAGGGGAACAAGAACGGAGTTACAAGTGATGATTTCAGGACTTTGAAGCCACCATAATGGGTGCATGAAGCCTTGGACGAAATATACAAGATGCCACTTCCTAAATTTCGTCCCGAGGCTATTTTAGGTGCTGCGTCACCTTATTATTGGGCCAGGCCCATGTAATTTCGAAATACATAAGTATAGGCTATTTTTAGAGTCCGTATGTGTGGGGAAACAAGAGATAGGGTTGATTTCGGACCCCTCCACCAAGGGCCACGAAATTCCCCCCTCTTCCTCCATATATACAACCCTTAGGGCATCGTTTAGACTTTGGGTTTTGTTTAGATTAAAAGTTCGCCATAGCTGCAACTTCGCGTACTTCGTTTGTGTTCAACGACCAGACAAAGGCGTCACAGAACCCCACCTTGATCAATAAAGCTTCCATCTTATATTCGCAATATCCAGATTGCAATCTTAGTTTCTTGCTTGTTCTTCGTTTGCTCGCAGGAAACAGACCCTTGTGGTCAGGTTGATCGTGCTCCGGCGTGGTCAATAACCTCTCGGAGTTGGTTTAGCGATTGCTAAGGCGCGACGTCCTCGCACGTTCGTAGTCGGATCGTCAAAGTCGACTTCCACCAAAGCGAAATCCACCATCTCATCGAAAGACGGGACACCTTTGCCTCTATCAGTCAACCCCAAAGAAACCAAAGAAATTCAAAGGCAAGTAAAGCATCTCATAGACCATGTTCATGTGCATGAAAGTTTGAGCCCTTGTGCCATACCGGTCATCCTTGTGCCAAAACGTGACGGTAGTTTTCGCATGTGCTCCGATTGTAGACCTATCAATGCTATCACCGTTCGTTATAGGTATCCCATTCCACGCCTAGATGATATGCTAGAAGAGCTTAGTGGTGCCACTATATTTTCCAAAATTGATCTTAAGAGTGGTTACTATCAAATCCACATACAAGAGGGCGATGAATGGAAAACCGCCTTCAAAACCAAGTTTGGTTTGTATGAGTGGTTACTCATGCCTATGGGTCTCTCGGAAGCACCGGGCACTTTTATGCACCTTATGAATCATGTCTTTCGCCCTTACATTGGTATATTTCTTGTGGTTTACTTTGATGACATTCTTGTGTTTAGCAAATCTATCAAAGAGCATGTCACCCATGTCCGCAACGTTTTGCAAACTCTTAGAAAAGAGCGCATCTATGCTAATATGGAGAAATGCCTTTTTGGTGTTGATAAGCTCGTTTTCTTGGGTTTTGTGGTTTCTTCTAAGGGTGTTCATGTAGATGAGTCCAATATCAATGCTATTAAGACTTGGCCGCAACCAACCAACTTGCATCAAGTGCGTAGTTTTCTTGGTCTTGCGGGTTTGTATCGTCGCTTTGTGAAGGATTTTAGCACCATTGCTTTGTCTTTGCATGCTTTGAGAAATAAGAATGCGCCGTTTGTTTGGGGACCATCCCAAGATACCGCATTCAATGAGCCAAAGAATTTTCTTACTCATGCTCCCGTGCTTGCTTTACCCAATTTCGACAAGCCTTTTGAGATCCATTGCGATGCTAGTGGTAATGGCATAGGAGGTGTGTTAACGCAAGAGAAGCGCCCCATAGCTTACTTTAGTGAGAAACTTTCCGGAGCGCAACTCAACTACCCCATCTATGACAAAGAGCTATATGCTTTAGTCCACGTTTTACATGAATGGGAACATTACCTTCGTCCCCATGAGTTTATCATTCATACCGATCATGAGACTCTCAAGTATCTTAAGGGTCAAACTAAGTTGAACAAGTGTCATGCTAAATGGAGTGAATTCATTGAGTCTTTTCCCTATGTCATCAAGTACATCAAGGGTAAAGAAAACATCATAGCGGATGCTCTTTCCCGCATATGCATGCTAGTCATGCAACTTGAGTTAGATGTCATTGGCTTCGAGCATAGCAAAGAATTGTATGAGCATGATGAAACTTTTTCCACTCCTTATGCCAAGTGTTTGTCGAATACATCTTGGGAATGCTATTACATCAAAGACGGCTATCTTATGAGAGCTAACAAACTTTGCATCCCCAAGTCGTCCCTTCGTTTGTTGCTTTTGTAGGAATCACATGGAGGAGGCTTAATGGGACATTTCAGACGTGACAAGACGTTCGCCACGCTCTCGAAGAGCTACTTTTGGCCAAAGATGTTTCGGGACGTCAACCGCTTCACCAACCGATGTTCGACATGTCGCAAAGCTAAGTCCAAAGCTCAATCTCATGGCCTCTATATACCTCTACCGATTCCATACCGACCATGGGAAGACATTAGCATGGACTTCATCCTTGGTTTGCCTAGGACTCACAATGGGAAAGATTCTATATTTGTCGTTGTGGACCGTTTCTAAAAAATGGCACATTTTATTCCTTGTAACAAGATAGACAATGCTTCACATGTGGCTAGTCTCTTTTGTAGGGAAATATTGCATCTACATGGTGTGGCAAAGACTATCGTCTCGGACCGCGACGTCATGTTCTTGAGTTACTTTTGGAAGACCTTATGCGCCAAGCTCGGAAACAAGCTTCTATTCTCCACGGCCTATGACCCACAAACCGATGGCCAAACGGAGGTGACAAACTGCACGCTCTCCACCCTTCTTCGCGTGCTAATCAAGAAGAACATCAAGGAGTGGGAGGAGTGCTTACCCATCATCGAGTACGCCTACAACCGAGCAAGACATTCGACTACCGGCAAATCCCCCTTCGAGGTTGTCTACGGTTTCAACCCGTTGTCCCCATTGGACATCCTACCTCTACCACTCCACGAGCGCAAAAACATGGACGCGAGTGACCGAGCCAACCACCTCAAGAAGATGCATGAAGATACAAGGCACACCATTGAGCTTCAAGTACAACGACTCATGACCAAGCTCAATGTCAACAAGAATCACATGATATTCAACATTGGAGATCTTGTGTGGCTACACCTTTGCAAGGAACGCTTCCCCAACGAACGCAAGTCCAAGCTACTACCACAAGCTGATGGACCATTCAAGGTGCTTGCCCGCTACAACAACAACGCATACAAGATCGACATCCCATGCGACAAGTACTCCGTGAGCGACATCTTCAACGTCAAAGATCTGTCCCCGTACCATGGTGATGAGGATTTCGATCTGAGGTCGAATCTTCCCCAAGGGAGGGGAGATGATGCGGATCATCCCAAGGTCATCCCCATGGACATACCATCGTCTCATCAAGTGCCTAGTGGACCCATGACTCGATCACGTGCAAGAGCTCTTGAAACCGAGGTGATATCTCTCCTCTCACAATTCCACTTCGATGCACATGAAGCATGGCTACTACCTCATATGGATACTTTGTGCATACTCAGGTACCATGGAGAAGCTAAGGAGCAAGGACAAGAAGAAGAGGAAGATGGACGAGAAGACGGAGAAGGAGGGCTGAAGGAAAAGTCCTAGCCACCGGACGACCGACCGGGACCAGACGTCCGGCGCCTGAAGCATCAGCCGAGCCCCAGCGAGCAGACGTCCGGTCCAGACCGGACGACCGGTGCCCCTGCACCCGAAGCAAACGAGCGGACGTCCGGTCCGGACCGGACGACCGGTGCACCTGCATCCGAACCAACATCAGCGGAAGTTCGATGTTTCCGAACGTCCGGCACCCCCATCACAGAGCAGAACCAGCAAACGTCCGGAGGACACCGGATGACCGGCCGCTCCTGAGACGCCGGACGACCGGCCACCAGCAGATGTCCGGTACCTGGCTGCGTCTAGATTCTGGCCGAGGCCCATGTACCCCTACTTTCGCCCCCATTTGCACTTAGACTATAAATAGACCTCTCCCACCTCCTTTCTAGGGTTAGCAAATGTTTAGCTCATATTTGTGAGAGAGCTTTGCTCATCCACTTGGTTACCTTCTCCTCGGAGATTCGATCCTCAACCGGAGAAGATCCCCCAAGCGGATTCAAGCCCCCTTTACAGGAAGATCCCCTAGTTGATTCAAGACCTCCTCACGGAGAAGAACCGGTTGCCATGTATCGTCCCTAGTTGTCCGTGGATTCGTGTATCGTTCTATGTACTCGAGGATCTAGCCCATGTGTGACTTATTCGTGTCAGTTTAGTGATTTCCTCTTGTGTTTTCCTTCCGTTCTTCCCCGTGTTCTTCGTGGTTTCCCCAGGATCCGCTCCTTTCGTGAAAGATCGGGCGATTAGGGTCTCTACCCTACATCATCTTGGTATCGAGAGCAAGGTTGATCACGATTTCGGAGCCCCCTCTTGTTTTCTAGCTTGATTTTGTTGTTTTTCGTCCTATTCCGAAAATCCCCACAAAAATAGCCCCAAATTTTTTTCTTGTGTTTTGTGAGTTTTGATGATGTTTTGTTGGTTTTGATCCGTGAATTTGTTGTGTTGCCAGTGGATCTAGCCATCCCCCACCATCTCCACCTCGAATCCATCCAAAATCCACGAAATCATATCAATTTTGACCCCGACCCACGGGACGACCGCAACTTACCGGACATCCGGAGCCGCAGGAACCAGCGGACGTCCGACCTTACCGGACGACCGGTACCTCTAAGCCGAGCTGAAATTAGCGGATTTCCGACCCTACCGGACGTCTGGCGACCGGACATCCATCCATTTCCGGACGACCGCTACTTTAAAAACTGATTTTGCTCAAATTTTGGTCTTACTTCTACCACTTCTTCCGCTACACCACCACCGACTTCCCCAAACCTTTCCAATATCCCATCCCACACCACCACTTACCCGCTACCTACTCCGATGCTTTTGGTCGCACTTGGTTTTGAGAATTTCAGTTGGGCCATCGTATCTTTTTGTGTTTCGGCTATCTAGGTACGGTTCGACATCGACATCACCGCCGCTCATCTTCGCCACGAATGCGTCATCAACAACGACCACCTCGACTATGACTTGGTATTCGTGCCACCATTTTGACACCATACCGGAAGCAAGACCGGTAACCTCATCTTGGTATTGGACATATCACTCTTGCCATTACATTGATAGCCATCATAGCCTTACTCCTTTGCGTTGCTTACCAATCGAGACTAGCCATTGAGTATTGCCGGCAACGAGACTTGTGCACATTAGTGATCATACTTCCCATAGCATACATACATACATCATTGTTGCCTATATTGGTATCATCTCTTGTGTCACAAAGTTGTCATCGCATACTCACTTGCTATCTTGGTTCGTCAAGCATTGCATGAGAAAAGAGCTCAAACATCAAAGAGCCAACCAAGCTTTTAAGCAAAGAGCTTTTAAGCAAGAACCATAGCATCATACAACATTAAGATTGTCATACTCGATCATCTTGGATCATATCATAGCAACACCTTGCATAGAACATATTTGGGATAGAAGTCGTTGCATTTTTGCTAAGTAGGTTGTGCACAAGTTCTTGTATCCGCCTATCGTGCAATTGTGCTAACGTCTCTCTAGTGTTGTGCAACAAGAGCATTTTTGTGGATTCCACATTTTGGCTCACCCTTGGTTGCACAACCCCACTTATCTTTTTGCGCATGTGTTTCCGTGTACCTTATATGCTTGGTTTACTTGGTACATTGCATCTTGTGAATCTTTTCCAACATTATTGAATCTTGCTTACTTTCACATCCAAAATTGTGCCACCATCCTAACCAAGCTCCACCATAAGCTTTTACTTGTGTAGGTGTGAGAAACCGATGAGAATTCGTACCAATTGGGCTATTTCCTTGTCCTACATTGGAGTGATCATCGATTCACTTTCAACTTCGGTCAAGGTACATTTGGTATTTGTTCTTCACTTTCTACCACTCACATTTGTCTTGGAATGATGGATAGGGCAAGTACTTCTACCAAACCACTCTTCATGGAGCAAGACGACAACATGAACTCCTTCGTCACCAAGAGTCATCTCTTTGGTGCACAACGTGCTTTGCATCAAGAGCAACAAGCTATGAGTGAACGCATCGACAACCTTGTCGCCGACTTGCGACTTTCCGAGCAACGTACAAGGGACTACTTCGACCACAAGCTCGACGATCACAAGCAATAGAATGACGCAAGGATGGACGAGATTCACACTTTGTTGCTCAACCGCTCTTCTTCCACTTCAAGAAGGAGCTGTTCAAGCCGCCATTCCGACTTTACCCTCTTCGGCTCAAGTACACCGACATCGAACACTCTTCGTCGAGCCGCGCGCACCGACCGTCAAGCAAACCTCAATCCACTTCGGGACACCGACTCGCAAGAACATCGACGACGTCAAGACGAAGAAGCCTTTGCGCTAGCTCGAGAACGGCAACAACAACGCCAACATGAAGAGGAAGAATGTGCGCGTCTCCACCAACTTGCACAAGATGCTGAGACACAATGTCAAGAACAACAACTCCATGACGCTCAAGCTCTTGCGGCGTAACAAGCTCTACGCGATTCGAGTCGAGCCGTTGCCGACTGAGGCCGACAAGCCCGTGAACAAGAGGAAGCACTTCACGAAGAAATTCAAGAACGCTGATTTCAAGCTCGCATACATCATCTAGTTCCTCCTCAAGCTCGACGTGCTCCTCCACAAGCTTGCCAATACCATCAAGTTCATCAAGAGCATGAAGACAATGGGAATCCTCCGCGACAAGAGCAACACGAGGTTGACAACCCTCCGCGTCAAGAACACCACGAGTTAAACAATCATCTAAAACATGGGTGTCATCATCCCCGGACCCAACACAATGAAGAGCAACACTACAGCAAGCTCAAGTTCACCATGCCCAAGTTCAACGGAAGCAACGATCCCGAAGAATACCTTTCATGGGCATTGAAAGTTGACAAGATCTTCCGTTTGCACAATTATGAAGAAGAGAAGAAGATCGCGATGGCATCCCTTGAGTTCCAAGACAATGTCCTCATTTGGTGGGAACAAATCATAGAGCGCCGCGAGGCAAGAGGTGAACCACCCATCACTACTTGGGCACAAATGAAGGATGTCATGAGAGCACGCTTCGTGCCTAACTACTACAACTGCGACCTCTTCAAGAAACTCCAACACCTCAAGCAAGGAACCAAGAGCGTTGAAGAATACTACAAGGATATGGAGATTGCAATGATAAGAGCCAATGTGACGGAAGATGATGAGCAAACAATGGCACGTTTCTTGAATGGACTCAATCATCTATCAAGAAGATCGCCGACTTCCAACCATACTCAAATCTCATCGAGCTCGTGCACCAAGCTACCAAAGCAGAACGCCAAATGCAAGATGATTTCAAGTATGCCAAGTTCTCATCCAAGTCCTACGGCTTCTCCAATAACCAAGCTTTAACGACTCCAACACCGACTACACGAGCCTCTACTTCCAACATCGACAAGTCGACTTCCAAGAAAGCTTCACCAACTACAAGCAATCCTAATACAAGCAACTTCAAGCCGAGAGCTTCATCATCATCAACCCCTACCGATGAGACCGTCAAGACGAGTTCCTTCAAGTGTTTCACTTGCGGCGGCCGAGGCCACAAGTCCTATGAGTGCACCAACAAGCGCACCATGATCTTCAACGACGATGGCACTTATGATTCCATGAGCGAAGGAGAAATGGAAGCCCTTGAGCAAGTCACCATGCACCGCCAAGTGAACAATGAAGACGAACAAGTCTTTTGTGATGAAGACTCAAGTCCCGCACTTGTTGTCTCCAAAGTCTTGACTCTCCAACATCACCAAGAAGAAGACCAACGATGCCACATATTACACACCAAGGCCGACATCAATGGACGATCCGTCAAGGTCATCATCGATGGAGGGAGTTGTCAAAATCTCGCAAGTGAAAAACTTTGCTCCAAGCTCCAATTGCCCAAGATGAAGCACCCACATCCATACAAAGTGCAATGGCTTAGTGATGAGGACATGACTACCTTGGATATGACCAAAAATATTGCATATATGCATATTTGTCAGGTGATTTCTAGTGCAAACTATTCAATAATCTATTTATGTTATCCAGAACAAAAATACTTCACACACTTCTGTGTTTTGTCTAATTGCAGGTGTATGGGACGTTTGTACAATCCACATATGAAGATAAGGAAGAAAGAGATGTTTATTTGCTGTCCAAAAAGTTCTCTCACGTCACTTTTGGCCCAAGAGAAGATAGAGTCCAAGTCTCTCACGTTCTGGATTCAGATTCGGACTGCACAGACACACCTGACTCAAAACGCACACAAGTTTTTCATACGGACTCCGAATTGGGTGATTCTTTTTTTGTTGGAAACTAGATTTCGTGCACTTTCCAACCCAATTGGAATCACCTTCGAATTCGTCCGGAGCGTTGAGTTGTGGACGAAACAATCTGATGCTGCAGCAGAATCCGAGTCAAACTACAAGTTCAAAGGTGTTACATCACCTCCACTTGGGCCCATTGGCCTTGTACGACCTAGATTTAGTTTTAGGCTGCCTTGGGACGTCCTCCCACCTCCTTGGCCGCCACCCCTTGCTCCTATATAAGTAGATCCATCTAGTAGCTTTTCCTTGGGATTTGTCTAGTTAAAAGTTAGCCATTGCTACTTCGTGTACTTCGTTTGTGTCCAACGACCAGACCAAGACCGCTTACGGATCCCCACCTTTATCAATACTTCATATATACTCGCAATATTCAGATTGCTTTTATCATATTCTTGCTTGTTCTTCGATTGCTTGCAGGAATAGACCTTCGTGGTCAGGTTGATTGTGCTCCGGCGTGATCAATAACCTCTCGGAGTTGGTTTAGCGATTGCTAAGGCGCAATGTCGTGCACGTTTGTAGTCGGATCGTCAAAGTCGTCTCCACCAAATCGATAGTTATCATCTCATCGAAAGATCGGGACACCCCGCCTCTATCAAGTGGTATCAGTTTTCAGGTTGCTCGGTGAGAATTTCCAGTTTTCCTAGATTAGATTTATTTTCTTACCTATTATCCAAGAAAAAGCCACAAAAAAGAGTTAGATCTATTCATCCTTGGTCCAAGCCAGTCTGAGCCTTTGCAATTTTCTTTTCATTGCTTGCATAGTTGAATTATCGGTTGCATCGTCGTGTCGAGTTGCTGGTCTTAGTGTCTAGTTCGTTTAGAGTTTCGAGTTCTGTTCACATTAGTCACGCCGCCGCTGCATCATTATCCCTTCCGCCGTCCATCATCCCATCTATTAATTTCCACCACGTGCTACGCACTGTTCATTGTCATAATCATAGTTGAGGTCATTCACATCTTCGCCTAATCCAATCTGCATCTTATCTAGTTTGTCTTGGAAAGAGGGAGAAAAAAAAAGAGAGAGAGAAAAAAGAGAAAAAAGGAAAGAAAAAAAAGAAAAAGAGAGAGAAGAAAAAAAAAGCGTGAGAAAAAAAAGGAGAGAAAAAAAATTGGATCTATCTAGAATCAATCTCGTACCTGAATTCGGATTGGAATCTGTTTTGCGCACTGTTCAGTAAAACAGGTGTATCTTCCTCATACGAAGTCCGTTTTGGCTCCGTGAGTACTCAAATTGAAGATAGCGACGAGCCGCATCTAAATAGTTGCAGAAGCTTGTTCAATATTTGACACCTCAAAATCGGCTTCTAAATAGGTCTTTTTGCCCTCTGAAGTTCGTGAACACAGCTTGTTCCAATTTTTCAGGCCAGTTTTAGAATTCTTTGACTCCTCATATCAACTCGGAATTGAGTGATTCTTTTTGCATTGGAAAGCTTGAGTTAGTAGCATTCTTTGCAAAAATTTACCAGAAAATTGGCTCAAACTTTTTAAGAGGAAAGTTGGAGAGAGAGTTGTTGTATATCCTGCTTGGCAGTTGTTTTTCATCATTATCTTCACTTATATCTTGCTGTCAAGAGCTACTTAGTATCCTTCATTGATGCTAGTTGTGCTACGCCGTGACCTTATTAGTGTTCTAGGCTCGCGTCTCTAGTCCGGTCTAGCCTAGGACCAACACAGTACCGTTGTTGAGCGTTTATTCAACATTGCATCTTTGAATTGATTATTGCTAATCTTTTGCTACCATATATAGCCAACCCAGCTCCACATATTTCTACACCGTGTATACATACGCTCCCCTGGCAATCGCTTTACTCAATATTCGGAGTTACTTGACACCGCTGGTTGCCGATCACCGCCTGCTGCATGGTAAGAACTTGTAAGACATTGATATTTGCTTTACTGTGAGCGTTTTACCACCACATCCTAGTAGTTATAGGAACATTATTTTTGGGTTTTGTTTCTTGTTCTACTAATCATGACAGGATCCAGAGTCAATTCATGGGCTTTGTCGATCGCGGGAGACGTGCCACCACCTTTGCAAATACCACAACCGTCACGAGAGGTGCACAAACATCCAAATGCACATGATCAGGTTAATGTATCTATACCACCATTTAATTGCCGTTTTAAACCTGCTTTATATATTGAATGGGAGTTCGACATAAAAAAAATATTTGCTTCCCATAATTTCGATGAACATAAAAAGGTTAAGGTTGCGGTTGGTTCTTTCACTGGTTATGCTTTGGTTTGGTGGAGTGAATATTGTCGGTTACACCCTGATTATATACCTACTACTTGGGATGATTTGAAACTTGCCATGCGACATATTTTCGTCCCTGCTTATTATACTCGTGACATGATTAAGAAGTTGCAACACTTAAAACAAGGTAGTGAAACTGTAACAAAATATTATGATGATTTACAAACTACCTTGTTGCATTCCTCTTTAGAAGAAAGTGAAGATGATTTTATGGATAGATTTTGGGGAGGATTAAACCGTGATATTCAAGAGATACTAATTCACGAAGAGTGTTATCCTATGGACCATTTGTTTCATCTTGCTTGCAAAGCTGAACAGGAAATAAAACGACGTGTTGGCCACGAGGAGAACAAGCGCACGGTGCACATTCCAAGAGTTGATATGATTGTTCCTTCAACTACTAGGCATACTATGACAACCACATCCGTTGTTGTCAGGACTACATCACCTCCACCATGTGACACATCGCCCCCGAGAGTGGCTACATCATCTGAGTTGATCATAAGAGGTAATAACAAAGGTACTGATCTTCCATCTCTACATGAGAATGATGAATGCCTTGTCAATTTGAATGCACCATCTGATGAGCTACCCACTACTTTGATCACACCACCTATTTTAGAGGACTACGTTGATAATTTGACTTTGCCATGTGATCAAACAACTGAAATACCAACAATTTTGAGTGCACCCATTGAATTAACTATTGATGCAAAAGAACCAATGTTTAATCATTTTGATATGACCTCTAATCTTGGTGATGATTCTATGTTGAATGACTTATTGCATGTTTGCTTATTTAAGCATGTTGTAGCATGTAAATTTGATGCAAGTAAGGTTTATTCACCAATGTTGGGATGGTTTAATGATGAACATTGTCAATCTTTTGAAATGAATAAGAGCTTCACTTATATGTGCAAACTCAGTTGCAATATTTTCATGCCTTCTACTTCTTGTGCTAATTTTTTGGCTTTAGATTTTATGAACTGTGCAAGTTACTCATCTATTCATGTGTGATATATGCAAAAATCAAGGGAAGTAAAAATGGATGACATATACATATACAACATGTACACCTTGTCTCCTTTGTTAGCCACATTTTAGATTAAGCAACGCCGAGGACGGCTTTATTTTCAAGAAGGTGATGAGGACATCAATACAATTGTTACACCCACAACCCCTGCTGCTATACATACTGGACCAATTACTAGAGCTCGTGCATGCCAACTAAATTACCAGGTACTTTCGTTTCTTGGTAATGATTCTAATGTTCATGAGAATATGATGCTGCCTAAATTGGATACATTTGTTTTGCTTACAAATGAAAGGCCTAGCTTGGAGAAGGATGAACATTGGAGCAAGAACAAGCATGGAGATGATGGCATGCGCAAGGGAAACAAGAACGGAGTTACAAGTGATGATTTCAGGACTTTGAAGCCACCATAATGGGTGCATGAAGCCTTGGACGAAATATACAAGATGCCACTTCATAAATTTCGTCCCGAGGCTATTTTAGGTGCTGCGTCACCTTATTATTGGGCCAGGCCCATGTAATTTCGAAATACATAAGTATAGGCTATTTTTAGAGTCCGTATGTGTGGGGAAACAAGAGATAGGGTTGATTTCGGACCCCTCCACCAAGGGCCACGAAATTCCCCCCTCTTCCTCCATATATACAGCCCTTAGGGCATCGTTTAGACTTTGGGTTTTGTTTAGATTAAAAGTTCGCCATAGCTGCAACTTCGCGTACTTCGTTTGTGTTCAACGACCAGACAAAGGCGTCACAGAACCCCACCTTGATCAATAAACTTTCATCTTATATTCGCAATATCCAGATTGCAATCTTAGTTTCTTGCTTGTTCTTCGTTTGCTCGCAGGAAACAGACCCTCGTGGTCAGGTTGATCGTGCTCCGGCGTGGTCAATAACCTCTCGGAGTTGGTTTAGCGATTGCTAAGGCGCGACGTCCTCGCACGTTCGTAGTCGGATCGTCAAAGTCGACTTCCACCAAAGCGAAATCCACCATCTCATCGAAAGACGGGACACCTTTGCCTCTATCAAGATGATGAGGACATCAATACAATTGTTACACCCACAGCCCCTGCTGCTATACATACTGGACCAATTACTAGAGCTCGTGCACGCCAACTAAATTACCAGGTACTTTCGTTTCTTGGTAATGATTCTAATGTTCATGAGAATATGATGCTGCCTAAATTGGATACATTTGTTTTGCTTACAAATGAAGGGCCTAGCTTGGAGAAGGATGAACATTGGAGCAAGAACAAGAACGGAGTTACAAGTGATGATTTCAGGACTTTGAAGCCACCATAATGGGTGCATGAAGCCTTGGACGAAATATACAAGATGCCACTTCATAAATTCCGTCCCGAGGCTATTTTAGGTGCTGCGTCACCTTATTATTGGGCCAGGCCCATGTAATTTCGAAATACATAAGTATAGGCTATTTTTAGAGTCCGTATGTGTGGGGAAACAAGAGATAGGGTTGATTTCGGACCCCTCCACCAAGGGCCACGAAATTCCCCCCTCTTCCTCCATATATACAGCCCTTAGGGCATCGTTTAGACTTGGGGTTTTGTTTAGATTAAAAGTTCGCCATAGCTGCAACTTCGCGTACTTCGTTTGTGTTCAACGACCAGACAAAGGCGTCACAGAACCCCACCTTGATCAATAAAGCTTTCATCTTATATTCGCAATATCCAGATTGCAATCTTAGTTTCTTGCTTGTTCTTCGTTTGCTTGCAGGAAACAGACCCTCGTGGTCAGGTTGATCGTGCTCCGGCGTGGTCAATAACCTCTCGGAGTTGGTTTAGCGATTGCTAAGGCGCGACGTCCTCGCACGTTCGTAGTCGGATCGTCAAAGTCGACTTCCACCAAAGCGAAATCCACCATCTCATCGAAAGACGGGACACCTTTGCCTCTATCAAGTGGTATCAGATTTCCAGGTTGCTCGGTGAGATTTTATAGTTTTTCGTAGTTTAGATCGAGTCTGTTCTTCATACCTACAGTCCACGAAAAAGCCACAAAAAAAAATTAGGGTTAGTTCATCATATCCGAACCAATCTGAGCCTTTGCATAATCTTTTTAGGGTTTTGCTTTGTTGAATTTGCGGTTGCATCATCGTGTCTAGTTGCTGGTCTTAGAGTCTAGTCTTTTAGAGTTTCGAGTTCTGGTCATAAGTTGTCACGCCGCCGCCGCACCATCATCATCGCCCCTGCCGTCTACCACCACCGCACCGAATCCGTATCCATATACCACCACCAATTCGTGTCCATATACCACCACCGATCCATATCCATATACTACCACCGCTACCACCACCGCTGCCATATACCACCACCATATATCCACCACCAATCCGAGTTCTTTGCTTATTAGGTTTGTTTTCGGGATCCCTCTAGATTCCGATTCGTGTTGGAGACAAAGGAGAAAAAAAGGAGAAAAAAAAGTCAGAGAGAAAAAAAAAGGAGAGAAAGAAAAAAAAAGTGTGAGGAAAAAAAAAAGAAGAAAAAAAAACAAAAAAATCGGCACAAACTTTTTCAGAGGAAAGTTGGAGACAAAGTTGTTGATATATCCTGCTTGGCTGTTGTTTCACCTCATTATCTTTACTGCCGTTGTGATCTTCACTTATATCTTGCTGTCCAGAGCTACTTAGTATCCTTCATTGATGCTAGTTGTGCTACGGCGTGACCTCATTAGTGTTCTAGGCTCGCGTCTCTAGTCCGGTCTAGCCTAGGACCAGCACAGTACCGTCGTTGAGCGTTTATTCAACATTGCATCTTTGAATTGATTATTGCTAATCTTTTGCTACCATATATAGCCAACCCAGCTCCACATATTTCTACACCGTGTATACGTACGCTCCCCTGGCAATCGCTTTACTCAATATTCGGAGTTACTTGACACCGCTGGTTGCCGATCACCGCCTGCTGCATGGTAAGAACTTGTAAGACATTGATATTTGCTTTACTGTGAGCGTTTTACCACCACATCCTAGTAGTTATAGGAACATTATTTTTGGGTTTTGTTTCTTGTTCTACTAATCATGACAGGATCCAGAGTCAATTCATGGGCTTTGTCGATCGCGGGAGACGTGCCACCACCTTTGCAAATACCACAA
>NW_021308787.1:0-6113 GCF_002162155.2 Triticum dicoccoides
AAAGTACCTGGAGATTAAAGTTATTAAAAATAACCTTAGATAAAATGAGTACACATAATATTGGATGCAATATAAATGTGGCCAAGCATAATTTAGATGTACCCCACAGGAGATTCAAAACAACAATATCAAAAATATGAAGGTGCCAACCTTTTTGTATGTTCTTTTAGACAAGCCAACCTTTGTGTATGTGCAAGTGCAACCGATGATGCTCATTTATTTTATTGGCCCCTCATCTCGGCCCATTCAAAGCCAGCAACAACATCGTTTTTTTAACTGTTTTCCTCAAAATGTATGTTTCTTTCCTTTCTGCTTTATAAGAGACAAATTTGCTCCTTTCTTTAATTCTTCATAATTCCATTTCTTTATTTCTCATATAAGAGCAAATTTTACTCCCTCTCTTTCCTTCCCACTCATAATGGTATATTACCTTTGTGCTTTATAAGAGGCGAATTTGCTCCTTTTAATTCGTTCTCTTTCCTTCCTGCTCATATTCTAGGACCCACTTCTTGAGTTGGCTAATTGATTCTAAATCATACACATATATAAATTGGTGGTATATGATGTAAAGAGGTGAGGTGGGATTATAATAGTAGCCTTTGGGTAGCTTGGTTGGATCGGTCGTTTCCTACTCGACCTCCTGTAGGTATAGTAAATATGCACGTGCATTGCAATGAGAAATAATATCTCTTTCCATGTCTCTAACTCAAGTACCTATGCATCATCTCAACCGGAGAACAACACATATGCCGAGTTATATAGTTAGTGATGCTACCAAGATTCTACCATTACGGCAACTTTCTCATTTCCCAATTATACCTAGGCACGTTGTCTCACCCTTAACTCACATTTTCCAGAACTCACACCTGCTTCCTCGCCTTGTCCCTGTCTTAGCTCGGCCTCGTCGTTGCCGGCTTTGGCCTCAGAGCTTTGCACAACTTCCTTCCAAATTGATTTGCACCCCAAAAAAATTCAGTTGACTTACAAATAGCCCGTGCAAAACTATTTTGGGCCACTTATCACAATGAGTGTTGAGTGCATGCATGTTTTGACCGTCTAATCACTATCACCATCCCCTTCCTGTTTCCACCATTTTCCAGTTATGATCAAGTTCATATCTTCCCACATGGTCATCTTGGCTCTTTCGTGCCTCTTTGTTCAACCCGACCCTATGTTGGCTGCACTGTTAGAAAATAAATTTGAAACGATAGAACTTTTCATGTGTTGAGGATAAGGATGCAATGATTAACGCATGGAAGGCATATTTGGCCAAAAAAATGACCCTTTAGTAAAGTGACTATGTGACCTGCATAATGTTGCTGCCAAGTTATGTTCAGGGTCAGAATTTCAAGCAAGTTCAAGTGACTAAGTGATGGTGTTCAATCTTCATGGTTGTAAGTTCAAATATGAAAAGAACTAAAATATACCAAATAGTGTAGCTGTTCTCACAAATTTAAATCTGTTGCCAGTTGCTTCGATTCAACTTGCAGCCATGAATGGCAAGAAAAGTAGTTTCTCAACTCCCTAATGACAGCTGACACATCAAATACCATTTAATAATGTGCACAGTAAAACAACTTCTAAATCTCGACATACTCCTTTGAGTATTTAACTGGGCACAACAGATAATGTGCATTAATGGTTGTACGTTTCTACCAATACTTTTTTTGATAGAACCTATGCTTATATATAAATACTGGATTACTTAACAAAGTCATTTGCATACACACCATACTGCCCACCCAGGTTTCAGAAAGACCTGACACTCTAGCGAGGGAAGCAATATCATGAGCTACACAATTGCTACTTCTCTCAACTTTGAAGCACACACACTCTAACGAGGGAAGCAATATCCTAGACTAAGCAAAGATCATACATGAGGTCGACAAATCCTGATACTACCTCCGTTTCAGTTTACAAGTCCTACACGTGTACCTAGGTTGCCAATTTTATCACCCTAATATAAACTATATAACACAAAAATTATACCTTTTGAAAGTAGAAACTCCGAAGTTTATGTTGGTATATTTTTTGTAATATATGACTTGTATTAGGTTGGTCAAATTGACGACCTAGGGGTACGCGCACGCCCTGTAAACTTAGAGAGAGGTAGTAGTTAGAGTTGACAGCATTGATAACTACAATATTTCTACACCATTGGGAGAGGCTGCATTTTAGACCCTGCCAGAAGGCTGCAGCTTCAGCTTCCTCGGTGTTGTATCAGATATTCAATACACACGTAGCAGAGAAAATAATTATACTGCACTGATTTCGGGCAATAATACCTGCTGTAGCAACCCTGGTATTAGGGATAAAAGATGCATCAATATTCACCTTAATCATATCTTTATCAGGAGGCTTCTAACAAGGATTTGCATTAGAGATTCTGGCCGGTTTAGCAAAGGAATTACAGATCTCAGAAATATGCCTGCAACGAGATTTCTTTCCCTTTTCCCTTGGGATCACCCTTTTGTAGTTCTCCATTAATCATCTTCACACAATTAACCAAGAACTCTACCGAGCTTCGAATAGAACTTTTAGCATCACCCATGGATGATTTCATTTCATAGATGGCAGGCTCTCCACAATCTAAGCATCATAAGGCCTCTCTTCTCTTTGTTGACGCTGGCTAAAAGAAAAGTAACCAGCCTGGTCCATTATACCTGCAATTTTTATGAGTTGACCTTAAGGTTTAATGTTTCTCTACAATGGCTGTCCTAAATCTATCACACATTTGTGCATGATGGAAAATATGTCACGCTGAATTTCTTCTGAACTTCTTCTAAGATGAAACAACAAAAGCAGTAAAAACAAGTAAGCAAACCAACCAATCGAGCTTTGAATGAATTTGTAAAATAAATGCACAATCCAGGTCGCATCCACACCAATTAATAAATTCAGCCTCAAGTTTCTACAGCAACATCAATTTGAAAAATCAAGAGGAAAATCCAAAGCCGCAAAATCCACTACCGCAAATTTTAAGAATTTTACAGTAATATCTCTCTCTCTCTCAAATAGTTATTTTATCAAATCAGAGATGATTAAGAACATGCAGATTTCCCGTTACTAAGTTCTGTTTGGTGCTTGCATTGTTGTAACAGCCAACCTAGTTTATTTCTACTTAAGATTGGCATTTGACAAATCCCACAACCAAGTCAACATCCAGCTGTGGCACCGAGAGCACAAAAGTATAAAATTGTACCCCTAAGATACATCTGAAACTTCATTAGAAAGTGTGCAATTCGACGAGACGGTCTCACCATCTGATGAAATAGATGCAGCCAGTGTGATTGTCGAGGGTGAAGGACACGTCTGTATTCCTCTCCATCTTGCCAGTCACCATCCCAACGAGCCTGTCACCATCTGAAACTTCATTAGAAACTGTGCAATTCGACGAGACGGTCTCACCATCTGATGAAATAGATGCAGCCAGTGTGATTGTCGAGGGTCAAGGACACGTTTGTATTCCTCTACATCTTGCCAGTCACCATCCCAACGAGCCTGTCCTGCAGACTACCAACCTGGACAACTGCGTAAGAAGCCAATCTCGATGAACACAAAGCCGAGGAGATGCGTATAGTGGGCACTCACCTTCGCCGTCTCGACGCGAGCCACCCTTCTCGCCAATGCCGGACAGCGGCACAACGATGATCTGCTTCATGGTGATGAAAGAGGGTGAAGACCACCACCGCAAGGAGGCCTGCCGCTTGGGTGGGAATCGACAGTGGGGTGGCGGCGATGTTTGCGGTTTGAGCCAAGCGGACGCTTTCAACAGGTGCCACTGCCAATGTAATTAGAACACTTGTAGTCTTTCACTAAGTAAAGTGCAGACTACATGAAATAAAGCTGGATGGCAATTATATGCTTCGTGTATGGGCAGAATACAACCATCGGCTATGGTAGAGGGATAAGACTGGATGCAATGTAAATCTCTCATCTCTGCAAACATGTCAACTGGAGTATTTCTCAATAATCCCTTGGATCTGCTCTGGAGTCAAGATTGACAACAATTAGCAAAAATGAGCTACCTACACAATGACCATGAAACAAAGCAAAAATGGTGCTGTAGTGCACTTAGTCTTTTTAGCAAACATATGGCGTGCACCTTGTGAGCTGGTGGTTGAAATCGATGGGGGCGGAGCAGCATTGAACTGCACGCAGCCTGGGCAACGACCATCGAACTGCTTCGTCCATCTGTGCGTGATGGGAGGAGCAGGTGCTCCTGCCAGGTGAAGAAGAGCGTCGGGGAAGAGAGGAACCGGCTCCCGTCGGCTCACCTGTGATTGAGAGGAGGGAGGATGGGTAGCATCGTTGGAAGAGGAACATGCGGGGGCTTGGCTGGTGGTGGAGGATGACGGCGTCGGGTCGTGGCGAGAGAGAGGGGTTGGGGAAGGTGCGGCGCCGGTATCGAGTGTCGCCGGTGGTGGAAAGCCGCGGGGCTGGGGAAGGCGCACGGCGGAGGGTCGCGGGCTGCGGTGGCGTGCGGCGGCGTGTTGGGGGCGGCCTGCGGTGGCGCGTGGCAGGGGCCGGCGGTGCGCGGCAGGCGGAGATGCGCTGGACACGGAGATGGAAGGCATGGTACAGTTTTCTTTCTTTCTTTTCTCTCGCCCGCACCAGTTCGGTTGACTTATTAGATGGACTGCGGGTCAAATACTAAAAACACAGGGACCTTTATGCAAAAAAGCCATGACGGTGAACCCGGAGACTCACACTGTGCTTTATATATATATATATATATATATATATATATATATATATATATATATATATATATATATGTATATACATATATATATGTACACTAGGGAGAAATTAATAAAATATGAATGCATGTCACCAAAGATTATATCGTCAGATTCGTATTTAAACATAGTTTCCAGTTATATAATTTCTGTAACATGCATAATCATATTGTTGGTTAAATTTCAGGTTATATACCAGCATGTGTTTGCCCACACACACACGGCGCCGACCTTTCCTACTTTAGAATGCATGCAATTGTTTATTGAGGTGTGTGCAAATGTTATGTATAGTCACTTATGTAATTGGGTGTTTATTTCAGTTATATATATATATATAGACACACACACACACGTTATTCTTCTGTAGACAGAGCAAATCACACGACTTATTAGCAGCAATCGTCTGTGTTATTATTGGACTTCGCACACATTTCTGATTACGAACCTATTTGCCGCGTATCACAAACATCTTTTTCATTTGAACTGTTTCCATTGTGTTGCGCAATAAAGGCTGCAAAGAGGGATCTACAGCAGCAAGGACCAGCTTCCCTAACGATAGCTCATCTAACAGAACTCCCAAGTTAACTGTGCTGAGGCTGGAGTGGTCATGAGATGGGTGACCGGATGGGAAGTGGACTCGATATTAACTTTGGATGGGTAACTGGAAAGGTTTATTATAAACCTTTGTAGTGACCCATCCATCTAGTTAATATCGAGGTATTTGTTTTGTAATTTTTGACATTTTTTGTGTTTTGAACACATGTTGATTGGCTTGAAGGATGTCTATCTCGTTACTTTCTGATAATTTTTGTTTTTTGAACACACAAATTAACCTATGTGTATTTGTTCTCAAATTAACCTCCAGGCCTATTTGTCGCGTATCACACACATCTTGTTAAGTTGAACCGTTGATGTTTCCTTCCCTAATCCAAACAATTCATTCGAGTGAACCGTATGCCGTATATCGCACACACCTTCATCTGGCTGCCCGCTTCTGTTGTTCCGCCTCATCGCAAACAGTTCATCCGAGTGAACCGTATGCTCTACACTCGCCTTAATCTGGCACCCGTTTCTTTTGTTCACCCTCCTCGCAAACAGTTAATAGAACTAAACAGTATGCCCTGAATCGCACATGCAACAAAAATTCGAACCGTGTTTGATGCATCCGTCATCGCAAACGTTTTGCACCTTTTTGATGGTTCACCACCGTCTGCGATTAATGCATCCCACACAGTTTCGCGGAAGGGTCTCTGATCATAGTGTCGTGTTAGCAGCATCCTGTAGTAGTGATATATGACTCACAAAATGATCAACACTCCCACACGAAGGTTCACGACTTGTAGTGTACTTCCGGACCCCTCACCCCCCCCC
>NW_021308788.1:0-2186 GCF_002162155.2 Triticum dicoccoides
AGATCATTCAACTAATGATGTGATCCCGTTAATCAAATAACAACTCTTTGTCCATGGTTAGGAAACATAACCATCTTTGATTAACGAGCTAGTCAAGTAGAGGCATACTAGTGACACTCTGTTTGTCTATGTATTCACACATGTATTATGTTTCCGGTTAATACAATTCTAGCATGAATAATAAACATTTATCATGATATAAGGAAATAAATAATAACTTTATTATTGCCTCTAGGGCATATTTCCTTCAACTACTACCTGGATGGAACCACCTGCTCCTTCAGCTCCCATTTCCGAACAGTATTAACCGTATAAAGTATATAGTATATGCCCGTGATCACCTCCTGAAGTGATCACGACCCAGTAGTATAGCATGACAGACGGACAAGAGCGTAGGGCCACTGATGGAAAACTAGCATCCTATACTAAGTATTTAGGATTGCAGGTAAGGATAACAACTATAGCAACAATGACATGCTATGCAGCAGAATAGGATTAACTGAAAGCAGTAACATGCTACACTACTCTAATGCAAGCAGTAGAGAGAATAAATAGGTGATATCAGGTTGATCAAAGGGGGGCCCTTGTCTGGAAGCTCTATTGCACAAGAGAAGGGTCGTCGGTGACGTAGTCATTCTTAGTCGCATCAACGCCGGTTTTGGGGTCTACCGGAGAAGAAGAGGGGGGGGTGTGACACCCCCGATTTAATCGTACACTAATCATGCACGCAAATGTGTACGATCAAGATCAGGGACTCACGGGAAGATATCACAACACAACTCTAAAACATAAATAAGTCATACAAGCATCATAATACAAGCCAGGGGCCGCGAGGGCTCGAATACAAGTGCTCGATCATAGACGAGTCAGCGGAAGCAACAATATCTGAGTACAGACATAAGTTAAACAAGTTTGCCTTAAGAAGGCTAGCAAAAACTGGGATACAGATCGAAAGAGGCGCTGGCCTCCTGCCTGGGATCCTCCTAAACTACTCCAGGTCGTCGTCAGCGGGCTGCACGTAGTAGGGGCACCTCCGGTGTAGTAGGGGTCGTCGTCGAAGGTGGCGTCTGGCTCCTGGACTCCAGCATCTGGTTGCGACAACCAGAAAGGAAGGAAAAGGGGAAAAGGGGGGGAGAAAGCAACCGTGAGTACTCGTCCAAAGTACTCGCAAGCAAGGAACTACACTACATATGCATGGGTATATGTGTAGGGAGGACATATCAGTGGGCTGAACTGCAGAATGCCAGAATAAGAGGGGGATAGCTAATCCTGTCGAAGACTACGCTTCTGGCAGCCTCCGTCTTGCAGCATGTAGGAGAGAGTAGATTGAAGTCCTCCAAGTAGCATCTTCAAGTAGCATCTCCAAGCAGCATCTCCAAGTAGCATCGCATAGCATAACCCTACCCGGCGATCCTCCTCTCGTCGCCCTGTAGAAAAGCGATCACCGGGTTGTCTGTGGAACTTGGAAGGGTGTGTTTTATTAAGTATCCGGTTCTAGTTGTCATAAGGTCAAGGTACAACTCCAAGTCGTCCTGTTACCGAAGATCACGGCTATTCGAATAGATTAACTTCCCTGCAGGGGTGCACCACATTCCCCAACACGCTCGATCCCATTTGGCCGGACACACTTTCCTGGGTCATGCCCGGCCGCGGAAGATCAACACGTCGCAGCCCCACCTAGGCAAAACAGAGAGGCCAGCACGCCGGTCTAAACCTAAGCGCACAGGGGTCCGGGCCCATCGCCCATAGCACACCTGCACGTTGCGTACGCGACCGAAAGCGGAACTAGCCCCCTTAATACAAGAGCAGGCTTACGTTCCAATCCGGCGCGCGCCGCTCCGTCGCTAACGTCTGAAGTGCTTCGGCTGATACCACGACGTCGGGATACCCATAACTACTCCCACGTAGATGGTTAGTGCGTATAGGCTCGTAGCCGACTCAGATCAAATACCAAGATCTCGTTAAGCGTGTTAAGTATCCGCGAACGCCGAACAGGGCCAGGCCCACCTGTCTCCTAGGTGGTCTCAACCTGCCCTGTCGCTCCGCCACAAAGTAACAGTCGAGGGCCGTCGGGAACCCAGGCCCACCTCTACCGGGATGGAGCCACCTGTCCTTTCAGCCCCCTCGTCAGAATCACTTGCGGGTACTCAATGAGCTGACCCGACTTTAGTCACCATCTGTATAGT
>NW_021308789.1:0-1128 GCF_002162155.2 Triticum dicoccoides
TGCACGCGGGCTCCTCGGAGCTCGCCGACCCCGCCCCGCACCAACACGCCACCTCACCGGCCTGCCTCCTCTACGCCGTCGTCGCCATCTTCCTCCTCAACCCCCGTTGCCTAGACCCCATGAACTCCGGTGAGGACCCCCGCCGCTGCTCCCACACTACAGGAATCAGCTACTTTGCCGTCCGCTACGGCGGACGGCAAAGGCCCGAACGGCGGACGGCAAAGGCCTTTGCCGTCAGCCACGGACGGCAAAAGGCTCCGGCAAAGTAGGCTTCGGTAAACAGCTACTTTGCCGTCTGCTACTGACGGCAAAGTCTTTGCCGTCTGCGGCGGACGGCAAAGAGAGCGCGGCGGACGGCAAAGAGAGCGGACGGCAATAATTGCGCTGTCAGTCCGTTAAGTGGCTAACGGAAGGCCTTTGCCGTCCGCTGCTGACGGCAAAATTTCTAGGATCTTTGCCGTCCGCCGTATGATGTCATCTATACGTCACTACATGGCAGGTTCTTTGCCTTCCGCCACTGACGGCAAAGTCTTTGCCGTCTGCCACTGTAGGCAAACTGACCAAATGGGTCAGCTCCCAGGAAGCACAGCTGGATGCCATGTGGCTTCTTTGCCGTCAGCAGCAGACGGCAAAGAGCCCGTTGCCGTCAGTGGCAGACGGCAAAGAGCCTGCATTGCCTCTGTTTTTTCATATACCCAACCATTTTCACAGCAAATAGATGATACATATATATTTTTCACATGGCAAGTTCACAGCAAACATATGAGATATCCAACACATATAATTTCATCATACATGCATAGTTCCATCAACCATACATAGCAAGTTCGACATACATGCATCCAACCATACATATTACAATAGTGTCATCCTACCATACATGCATAGTTCATAGATACAAAGGAAACATAGTTCATCCAAACAAGCACTCCATCTATGCAAGCTTCCGTGAAGTGAATGAATTCTGCAAAATGGGAAATAAGAAAGTTAGAAGAAGAAGATTAGAAGAAGAAGAAGATTAGAAGAAGAAGAAGAAGAAGAAAATGAAGAAGAAGAAGAATATATGACATTTATGAGCTAATTTAGGTGAAATTGATCATTTGTGAGCTAACTTAGGTGAAATGGATC
>NW_021308790.1:0-1164 GCF_002162155.2 Triticum dicoccoides
TTGTTGAACTCCAAGGTGCACTTATGTGTCTGTCATCAACATTCATAGTTTTTGCCAATTCTGGCCCGTTTCTTGGACTATTACTCTGTTTTGGCGTCCCGGTGTGATTTCCATGATTGACGAACACCGGGGGTGTGTTTATGTGTCGGTTAGCAACACTCGCATTGTGGGCCGCTTCTGGCCCGTTTCGTCGACTACTACTCACCGTTTTGGGGCCCCAAAGCGATTTCCATGGTTGTTGAACCCCATGGTGCGCTTACGTGTCGATCATCAACGATCGCAGTTTGGGCCGATTTTGGCCCGTTTCTTGCACTATTAATTAGTTTTGGGCGTCCCGCAGTGATTTCCACGATTGACGAACTCCGTGGTGCGTTTACATGTCAGTCATCAACACACAATTTTGGTCGACTCTGGTCCATTTCGTGCACGATTATTCACCATTTTGGCGAGCCAGAGCGATTTCCATGATTGACAATTCCCGGGGTGCGTTTGCGTGTCTGTCCTCAACACTCACAGTTTTGGCCAATTCTGACGCGATTTGAGGACTATTACTCAACATTTAGGGGTCCCGAAGCGATTTCCATAGTTGTTGAACCCCAAAATGCGTTTACGTGTCGGTCATGAACACTCACAGTTGTGGTCGATTCTGGCCCGTTTCGTGGACTATTACTCACTGATTGGGGTCCCGGTGTGACTTGCGCAATTAACAAACCCCGGGGTGCATTTACGTGTCGATCATCAACACTCGCAGTTTCGGCCGATTCGGGCTCGTTTTCTGGCACTCGCAGTTTTGGCCGATTCTGGCCCGTTTCATGGACTATTACTCACTGTTTTGGGGTCCCGGAGTGCTTTCCTTGATTAACAAACCCCGGGGTGCGTTTACGTATCGGTCATCAACACTCATGGTTTTTGTCGATTCTGACTCGTTTCGTGGACTATTACTCACCGTTTTGGGGTCCCGAAGAGATTTCCACAGTTGTTGAACCCCAAGGTGCGCTTACATGTATGTCATATCAATCGCAGTTTGGGCCGATTTTTGGCCCATTTCTTGGACTATTACTTAGTTTCGGGGGTCCTGGAGTGATTTCCACAATTTACGAACCCCGTTGTGCGTTTACGTTTCGGTCATCAACACTCAGAATTTTGGCCGATTCTGGTCCGTTT
>NW_021308791.1:0-928 GCF_002162155.2 Triticum dicoccoides
TTCAGATATAAAAGAATGAGAGGCTCCTGTATCGAAAAGAACAGATGCCGGGTGGCAATTAACAAGAAGCGTACCGAGAACGACGTTGGGATCCTCTTGAGCTTCTTCGGCAGAGATACAGTTGACATGGCCACGTGAAGCGGTGACCGGCTTGGCGTGGAATACTTTTCCTGTCGGCTTGCCACGGCCAACAGCTTTAGCAGACTGGTTGGGGTTGGTCTGGGGACACTCACGCATATAGTGGCCAGATTCCCCACACTTGAAACAAGTTACGGAACTGGTACGTGGAGGAGCATTGTTGGTTGGACCCCCATAGGGCTTGGCTGGAGCAGACTGTTGAACAGGGCGAGGCGCCTGGAAAGATGGCCTCGGTGTGAACCTGGGTGGCAGGGCGGTGTTGGGTACCCACACGCGGCGCTTCTGAGGACCAGCACCGGATGAGGAACCCATGTCACAGCCATGCTTGCGTGTTGCGTGTAGTCAGTCTGACCAGTTTCAGCACTGATAGCTTTGTTAACAAGTTTCTGAAAAGATGTGCACTCATGCAGACGGAGGTCACGACGAAGCTCAGGACTAAGGCCCTTACGGAACCTTGCTTGCTTCTTGGCATCAGTAGACACTTCCTCAGTTGCATATCGTGCGAGATTACCAAACTCCCTGCTGTAAGCATCCACAGAAAGTCGGCCTTGGGTGAAACTGCAAAATTCCTCACGTTTACGGTCCATGAGACCCTCCGGAATGTGATGTTCACGGAAAGCCTCGCTGAATTCGGCCCAAGTAGTGACATGGCCCGCTGGGCGCATAGCTCCATAATTCTCCCACCATAGACTGGCGGGGCCTTCAAGATGATATGCAGCAAAGGTGACCTTGTCAGCCTCCGCTACCAGCGCGGAACGCAGTTTGTGAGCGATACTGCGAAGCCAGTCAT
>NW_021308792.1:0-972 GCF_002162155.2 Triticum dicoccoides
GGCATTTAAAATTATATAAAATATTTAAATGCTCAAATATCTCCAAACTAAAATGTTTCATGTTGGAAATAATCCAACTATGGACCAGGAGTAGTTTGGTGATTTTTGGAGTTGCCTAGGTATTTTATTTAATTCAACAAAGTCGCAGTTATATTAAATAAAAACAGAAAATAAAGAAAGGGGAAGACTTACCTGTGCGGCCCAGCCCAGCCGGCCCAGCACTGTGCTGGCCCGTGCCAGCCAGCTGCTTCCCCTCGCCAGAGCAGGCAGGGAGGTGAGCATGGCGCGCCCGAGCTCGCCACGCACCACCCAGCCTCTCTGCATCGCCCTGGTCGCCGTTGCGCCGCGTGGATCGTCTTCTGGTCGTCGCCCCGACCTCGCCGACACCCCATTCACTCTCCCCCGGCTCTCCCTCACTCTCTCTCTCTCACGGCCGAAGCTCACCGTCGCCGCCGTTCGCCTTAGCCACCGTCTGCGACCACCCCTCGCTTCCCCGACCAGCTCAGAAGCTCCGCCTCGACTCCTTCTTCCTCCAAACCGCTCCACGGGTCCCCGGAAGCCCTGCATCGCCGCCACGTCGCCGTTCCCCTCTTCGGACTCCGACCACCGTCGCCGTCAAATTCGTCGTCTCCGACGCGTCCCCGAGCCCGCTTCGACGCCCACTGCAACCGCGGTGAGCTACGCCACCGTTTCCCCCTTCTCCCCTGCTCTCTCCCGACTCCTAGGCCCTAGCCCCACCGCGGCCGAAAGCTTCACGCCGCCGGCGATGTCGCCGTCGTGGCCACGATCGCCGTAGCGCCCAACCGAGCACGCCATCGTGCTCCACATCTCACTAGGAGCACGTAGCACGCTCCAACACCCCCCTAACACCCTGCAACACCGTTCCCGTGCACGACCGAACCCCGGCCGCCGCAGCCGAGCTCGCCGCCGTCGACTCCGGCCACCCCGACCCCAACGGACTCCGCCAAGAGC
>NW_021308793.1:0-1366 GCF_002162155.2 Triticum dicoccoides
GCGGCAGCGGCCGATTTGGCGAGTGGAGTCAACGACAGGTTGTTGGCGGCTGATTCGGCTGGGAGCAGACCAGCCTGAGCCATGGCTGGCATCTTCCTTGCTTTTTTCTCTTGGGTGTTCCCCTTTTTCTCTGGGGTGGCAACGAGTTTGATGGGCAGAGGAATTCCCTATCTTTTGTGGACTGGTTAGTTCTTCGCTTAGGAATGAACAGATGAATTGATTATCTTTGCAAGTCTACTGAATCTTCCACTCAAGGTATGTATGATTGATCTTTGTGCTTATGTCGATCGATGATGATACATATTTTGGTGATATACTGTTTTTGTTATACGTACATAGGAGTGGTTATCAATCTATTGTTAGTTCTGCAACCTATTACTTATATACCTTAAACCTTTCAGATTGGGTGGTCTCCGGTTGAATTTCAATGGTCCAAGAATTCTGTATTAGTACAAGATTTCAAAGAAAAAGGGCTCAGACATGGTCACAAGAATGAAGGTGGAGTGGAAGGAGGAGCGGACAGAAAGATCTCTCTCTCTCTCTCTCCCTCCGTCACAAGTATGCCTCTATTATCTTTTTTTATCTAACCATGTCAGTATTTCCTTCTATCACTATTTCTGTCACAAGGCAAGTTTGTTTCCATGATGTAATGTTCACAAGGGGATGCCCATTCTACACCTGCACAATATTGTCTTCCATTTTATACCTGAATAAATATAGTCCGAGGTTACTTAATCTTATGATACAATTTCAGAATTTCCCTATATGTTTTTTTACAGGTTCAACACATGTTCTTATTGCTAAAGTAGCCCGACTTCATTGTACAGTGGACACCATTCTTTTAAATAATTGCTGTTGTGGTATTTGTGTGGCACTAATTAATCAACATATAAAGCATTGTGATCAACTATAATATATTGTATGATAGTAAAGCTGAAACTTAGGAACAAGTAGGAATTATCGATAGATACCAAGTCCCAATAAATGCATTTTGAACCTTACTATCTTTGGGAGAAAGATGCCAGCATCTAAAGGTGTGGCAAAAAAGTTTGATAGATAGTTCAAGAGTAAGGAACATAGGATGGGGACAAATTTTGTTCTCATGGTCCTGCTATATATTGTGTTAAGTTCTGATTCCAAGGTTTTTATGGGATTCAAAAATAAGGACCATCAGAACGTGAACTCTCTTCTTCATCTACTGAAATGTTCCTTGTAGGTTATCATGTGAAGAACGACAAGAGAGGAGTTGGGCCATTTGGTACAGCTAGAAGTTTAAAAAATGATCTTTGCTAAGTTTCCAAGATTGTTGTATGACCTTAATAATAATTACTGGTTAAAGATGATTTCTTTTAAGTTTTCAAGATTG
>NW_021308794.1:0-1134 GCF_002162155.2 Triticum dicoccoides
AGCAAGAATATGATAAAAGCAATCTGAATATTGCGAATATATATGAAGTATTGATAAAGGTGGGGATCCGTAAGCGGTCTTGGTCTGGTCGTTGGACACAAACGAAGTACACGAAGTTGCAATGGCTAACTTTTAACTAAACAAATCCCAAGGAAAAGCTACTAGATGGATCTACTTATATAGGAGCAAGGGGTGGCGGCCAAGGAGGTGGGAGGACGTCCCAAGGCAGCCTAAAACTAAATCTAGGTCGTACAAGGCCAATGGGCCCAAGTGGAGGTGATGTAACACCTTTGGATTTGTAGTTTGACTCGGATTCTGCTGCAGCATCAGATTGTTTCGTCCACAACTCAACGCTCCGGACGAATTTGAAGGTGATTCCAATTGGGTTGGAAAGTGCACGAAATCTAGTTTCCAACAAACAAAGAATCACCCAATTCGGAGTCCGTATGTAAAACTTGTGTCCGTTTTGAGTCAGGTGTGTCTGTGCAGTCCGAATCTGAATCCAGAACGTGAGAGACTTGGACTCTATCTTCTCTTGGGCCAAAAGTGACGTGAGAGAACTTTTTGGACATAAAATAAACATCTCTTTCTTCCTTATCTTCATATGTGGATTGTACAAATGTCCCATACACCTGCAATTAGACAAAACACAAAAGTGTGTGAAGTATTTTTGTTCTTGATAACATAAATAGATTATTGAATAGTTTGCACTAGAAATGACCTGACAAATATGCATATATGCAATATTTTTGGTCATATCCAAGGTAGTCATGTCCTCATCATCCTCCCCTTCTTGAAAATAAAGCCGTCCTCGGCGTTGGTTAATCTGAAATGTGGCTAACAAAAGAGACAAGGTGTACATGTTGTATATGTATATGTCATCCATTTTTACTTCCCTTGATTTTTGCATATATGACACATGAATAGATGAGTAACTTGCATAGTTCATAAAATCTAAAGCCAAAAAATTAGCACAAGAAGTAGAAGGCATGAAAATATTGCAACTCAGTTTGCACATATAAGTGAAGCTCTTATTCATTTCAAAAGATTGACAATGTTCATCATTAAACCATCCCAACATTGGTGAATAAACCTTACTTGCATCAAATTTACATGCTACAACATGATTAAATA
>NW_021308795.1:0-1181 GCF_002162155.2 Triticum dicoccoides
CTACGGGAGAGAAAGTCTCGTCGTAGTCAATCCCTTGAACTTGTCGATAACCCTTAGCGACAAGTCGAGCCTTATAGATTGTAACATTACCATCCGCGTCCGTCTTCTTCTTAAAAATCCATTTGTTTTCTATCGCTCGCCGATCATCGGGCAAGTCTGTCAAAGTCCATACTTTGTTTTCATACATGGATTCTATCTCGGATTTCATGGCTTCAAGCCATTTGTTGGAATCCGGGCCCGCCATCGCTTCTTCATAGTTCGAAGGTTCATTGTTGTCTAACAACATGATTTCCAGGACAGGGTTGCCGTACCACTCTGGTGCGGAACGTGTCCTTGTGGACCTACGAAGTTCAGTAGTAACTTGATCTGAAGTACCTTGATCATCATCATTGTTTTCCTCTTCAGTTGGTGTGGGCATCACAGGAACGGTTTCCTGCGTTGCGCCACTTTCCCGCTCAAGAGGTAGTACTTCATCGATTTCTACTTTCCTCCCACTTACTTCTTTGGAGAGAAACTCTTTTTCCAAAAAGCATCCGTTCTTGGCAACAAAGATCTTGCCTTCAGATCTTAAGTAGAAGGTATACCCGACAGTTTCCTTAGGGTATCCTATGAATACGCATTTTTCCGACTTGGGTTCGAGCTTTTCAGGTTGAAGTTTCTTGACATAAGCATCGCATCCCCAAACTTTTAGAAACGACAGCTTAGGTTTCTTTCCAAAACCATAATTCATACGGTGTCGTCTCAACGGATTTAGACGGTGCCCTATTTAAAGTGAATGTAGCTGTCTCTAGAGCGTATCCCCAAAATGATAGCGGTAAATCGGTAAGAGACATCATAGACCGCACCATATCCAATAGAGTGCGATTACGACGTTCGGACACACCGTTTCGCTGAGGTGTTCCAGGCGGCGTGAGTTGTGAAACGATTCCACATTTCCTTAAGTGTGTACCAAATTCGTGACTTAAGTATTCTCCTCCACGATCTGATCGTAAGAATTTTATCTTTCGGTCACGTTGATTCTCTACCTCATTCTGAAATTCTTTGAACTTTTCAAAGGTCTCAGACTTGTGTTTCATTAAGTAGACATACCCATATCTACTCAAGTCATCAGTGAGAGTGAGAACATAACGATATCCTCCGCGAGCCTCAACGCTCATTGGACCGCACACATCGGTATGTAT
>NW_021308796.1:0-1064 GCF_002162155.2 Triticum dicoccoides
CCCAGAAAACGTGCAAGCATAGCTTCATTCTCCTCAACAATACCACATCTAATCATGCCAGTTTGTAATTCCTGATAATATTCTTCTACAGAATTTTTCCCTTGTCTTAAACGCTGCAATTTTTGAAGCAATTCACGTTGATAATATGGTGGAACCCAACGCGTACGCATAGCAGTTTTCAAAGCAGCCCAAGTAGTTGGAATAGGATATAATCTACAATGTTCAGACCACCATACACATGCAAAACTAGTGAAAGCACAAACGGCAGCAGCAACTCGTCTCTCCTCAGGATATTGTAAACATGTAAATCGTTGTTCAATTTCTAACTCCCAAGTAAGATATATATCAGGAACATATCTACCCTCAAATGGTGGAATATTCAATTTCAGTTTAGGAATATGGACATCATCTCGTACCTGAGGTGGTGGTGCAGGCCTACCATTACGAATATATACCTGAGGTCGGCCTGCTGGTGGTGGTGCTGGTGGCTGCTCGTAGATCTGATTTTGATCAACCCCATCCTCATAATCTCCCACATAATCATCCTCCTCCGCATCAGCAGCAGGAGCCACAGAAGTATCAACAGCAGCACCAACAGTTTGGCCAAACGCAAGAGGAACACGGCTTGCTCGGCGGAGGTCTGCTTCGCGACGTGGAGGTAGTCGTCGTTGTTGTTGTTGGAGAGGTGCGTTAGGTGCAGCGGGTGATGGTGGTGGAAGACGCGCGAGCAATTCATTAAACTTGTTATCGAGCTTTGTTTCGAACGTCTTCTCAAGGCCAGTGATCTTCTCCATGGCCTCTTCAAAATTGTTCAGCACATCTTGCACCTGTTCAGTCATCATTTGCTGAAACTTATCATGAAGCTCCTTGTTCGATAAATTCTCCCAGTCAATCTCGTCGGCTTGTGATCCTGGCATGGTTAGCAGCAATAGAAACACACAAGAATATGATCCTACAGACTACGAACAAGTGGTGGTGGTGGGTGTCACAAATCCGTCAAGCAAATCTCAAATTCTTACCAGTTCTTACCCAGCAGCAGGCGGTGATCGGCAACCGTTGTAGTC
>NW_021308797.1:0-957 GCF_002162155.2 Triticum dicoccoides
ATTCCTAGGCTAGATGATATGCTTGATGAATTGAGTGGCTCTACAATATTCTCCAAAGTTGATTTGCGTAGTGGCTACCATCAAATTCGTATGAAATTGGGAGATGAATGGAAAACAGCATTTAAAACTAAGTTTGGATTATATGAGTGGTTAGTCATGCCTTTTGGGTTAACTAATGCACCTAGTACTTTCATGAGATTAATGAACGAAGTTTTACGTGCTTTCATTGGACGATTTGTGGTAGTTTACTTTGATGACATATTGATTTATAGCAGATCTTTGGAAGAACATTTGGAACATTTACGTGCTGTTTTTATTGCTCTACGTGATGCACGTTTGTTTGGTAACCTTGGCAAGTGCACCTTTTGCACCGACCGAGTATCTTTTCTTGGCTATGTTGTTACTCCACAGGGAATTGAAGTTGATAAAGCCAAGATTGAAGCTATTGAGAGTTGGCCGCGGCCCAAAACGGTCACACAAGTGAGGAGTTTTCTTGGCCTCGCTGGATTCTATAGGCATTTTGTGAGAGATTTCAGCACCATTGCTGCACCTCTCAATGAGCTTACAAAGAAAGATGTGCCTTTTCTTTGGGGTACTGCACAGGAAGAAGCCTTCACGGTATTGAAAGATAAGTTGACACATGCTCCTTTACTCCAACTTCCTGATTTTAATAAGACTTTTGAGCTTGAATGTGATGCTAGTGGAATTGGATTAGGAGGTGTGTTATTACAAGATGGCAAACCTGTTGCATACTTTTCTGAAAAATTGAGTGGGCCTAGTCTGAATTATTCTACTTATGATAAAGAATTATATGCTCTTGTTCGGACTTTAGAAACATGGCAACATTATTTATGGCCCAAAGAATTTGTTATACATTCTGATCATGAATCTTTGAAACATATTAAAAGTCAAGCTAAACTGAATCGTAGACATGCTAAATGGGTTGAATTCATTGAG
>NW_021308798.1:0-859 GCF_002162155.2 Triticum dicoccoides
TTTGGCTGATTCTGGCCCGTTTCATGCACTATTACTCACCGTTTTGGGGTCCCAAAGCGATTGTCGTTTCATGGACTATTACTCACCGTTTTGGGGTCCCAAAGCGATTCTCGTTTCATGGACTATTACTCGCGGTTTCGTGCATTATTACTCAGCGTTTTGGGGACCCATAGCGATTTCCACGATTGATGAACCCCGGGGTGCGTTTCATGAACTATTACTCACCGTTTTGGGGTCCCAAAGCGATTTCCATGGTTGTTGAACTCCAAGGTATGCTTACGTGTTGGTCATCAACACCCGAAGTTTTGGCTGATTCTTTCCCGTTTCATGAACAATTGCTAACTGTTTTGGGGTCCCGGAGTGATTTCCATTATTGTCGAACCCCGGGTGCGTTTACGTGTCTGTCATCAACATTCGTAGTTTTAGCCGATTCTGGCCCGTTTCATGGACTATTACTCACTGTTTTGGTGTCCCGGAGTGATTTCCATGGTTGTCGAACCCCGGGTGCGTTTACGTGCCAATCATCAACACTCGTGGTTTTGGCCGATTCTGGCCCGTTTCATGGACTATTACTCACCGTTTTTGGGTCCCAAAGTGATTCTCGTTTCATGGACTATTACTCGTGGTTTCGTGCATTATTACTCAGCGTTTTGGGGACCTAGAGCAATTTTCATGATTGATGAACCCCAGGGTGCGTTTATGTGTTCGTCGTCAACTCTCACAGCTTTGGCCAAATCTGACCCGTTTCGCGGACTATTACTCATCGTTTTCGGGTCCCGAAGCGACTTCCATAGTTGTTGATCCCCAAGGTGTGCTTACGTGTTGGTCATCAACACTCGCAGTTTTGGCTGATTCTGGC
>NW_021308799.1:0-1121 GCF_002162155.2 Triticum dicoccoides
TGGAAGAGGCTTAGTCAATGGGTCTGCAACATTCAGATCCGTATGTATCTTGCAAATCTCTATGTCTCCCACCTGGACTAGATCCCGGATGGAGTTGAAGCGTCTCTTGATGTGTTTGGTCCTTTTGTGAAATCTGGATTCCTTTGCCAAAGCAATTGCACCAGTATTGTCACAAAAGATTTTCATTGGACCCGATGCACTAGGTATGACACCTAGATCGGATATGAACTCCTTCATCCAGACTCCTTCATTTGCTGCTTCCGAAGCAGCTATGTATTCCGCTTCACATGTAGATCCCGCTACGACGCTTTGTTTAGAACTGCACCAACTGACAGCTCCACCGTTCAATGTAAACACGTATCCGGTTTGCGATTTAGAATCGTCCGGATCAGTGTCAAAGCTTGCATCAACATAACCTTTTACGATGAGCTCTTTGTCACCTCCATATATGAGAAACATATCCTTAGTCCTTTTCAGGTATTTCAGGATGTTCTTGACCGCTGTCCAGTGATTCACTCCTGGATTACTTTGGTACCTTCCTGCTAAACTTATAGCAAGGCATATATCAGGTCTGGTACACAGCATTGCATACATGATAGATCCTATGGCTGATGCATAGGGAACATCTTTCATATTCTCTCTATCTTCTTCAGTGGTCGGGCATTGAGTCTTACTCAATTTCACACCTTGTAACACAGGCAAGAACCCTTTCTTCGCTTGATCCATTTTGAACTTCTTCAAAATTTTGTCAAGGTATGTGCTTTGTGAAAGTCCAATTAAGCGTTTTGATCTATCTCTATAGATCTTAATGCCTAATATGTAAGCAGCTTCACCGAGGTCTTTCATTGAAAAACTTTTATTCAAGTATCCCTTTATGCTATCCAGAAATTCTATATCATTTCCAATCAGTAATATGTCATCCACATATAATATCAGAAATGCTACAGAGCTCCCACTCACTTTCTTGTAAATACAGGCTTCTCCGAAAGTCTGTATAAAACCAAATGCTTTGATCACACTATCAAAACGTTTATTCCAACTCCGAGAGGCTTGCACCAGTCCATAAATGGATCGCTGGAGCTTGCACACTTTGTTAGCTCCCTTTGGATCAACAAAACCTT
>NW_021308800.1:0-1386 GCF_002162155.2 Triticum dicoccoides
GAGCCCCACTTCGCCGCCGCCGCCCGAGGCCCGCCCGAGCCCACGCGCGGCCCCCGCGGCCCAGCCGGCTCGCCCCGCCGCCCGGCTCCCTTCTTCCCCGCGCCCGACCGCCTCCTCCGACGCCGGCGAGGCTCCGCCACCGGAGCCGCCCCGCTCCGGCAGCCCCTCCGCGCGGCCATCGCGAGCCCGCCGCCTCGCCACTCGCCACCCCGTCGCCTAGGTCGTCGCTGGGCCGCCCCGCGCCCAGCGGTCGCCGCCCCGCCTCCGTGGGCTCCGCTGCCCCACCTCCTCGTCGCCGGCGGCCTCTCCGGCGAGAGCTTCGGCCGCCGCGGCCATTTCCGGCGACCACGGAGCGGAGTGCTACAGTAACTGCTACAGTGCCCCGAACCCTAGATCTGGATCTGAGGTTGATTTTTTTTTTGCTAAGTCCCAGGATTTTTCCAGTTCATATGCTCCTGTTCGAGGCCCCGTAACTTTGCATCCGTAGCTCCATTTTGGACATATAGTATATCAAAATGTTCGCCTCGACGAGTTCATCATTTAATTCCATTGCATCATTTTCATTTGAGCTCATATTGATGCCCAAAATGCTGTTAGAAGGAGGCTTCGTGAGTTAATTGTCAGATCTGCTAGTTCATCTTAGACTTTTGTCATTTTTGCCATGATTATTGTGTGCATGCTATGCCTGTGAGTCCTTCATATGTTTTGTTAAGGATTTTGTCTTCTTTCCAGAGATGCAACCCATGCATTTTTAGGATGTGTGTGGTGACTTGTGCAAGCTTGCAAAGTGAGGCACCCGGTAAATCTGTTTTCAGAGACTTGGTAGTTTTCACTAAGTCTGGGATTATTTAGTTCATGATGCCATATGTTCAGCTTGTTTCCTAGTGATGCGTGCCTCTTTTGAGGATGATCAGTAAGGGAGTTTTGTTAATCATGTTATGCCCTATCCATCCATGTCTTTGTTTGCAATTATGGAGCACCTTAGCTTGAGTCAATCGAGCTCTACTTTTGCTTCATGGTGAATCTGGGCAGATCGTCAACTCGTTTGCGATTTTGCCGATGCTATTGTAGTTGACCCGTGCATGCTATGCCATTGTTCTTGCCATGTCTAGCTAGAATTTTGTGCCTTCTTAATGGATGTATGCTTTCCTTGCCATGACTTGCACCGTAGTGAGTGCATCGAGCTCGTTTACATGCCTTCGTGAGTTATATTTCAGCATGTCTCAGTTTTCACTAAGTCTGAAAACTGATTGTGTTTGAGCTATGTTCGTGTGCCCGTTAGTATATTTTGTGATCCCTTTTGGCCCCAGGTCACTTTGGGACTTTTGTTAAGCTTGTTGAGTAGCTCCATTCCATGTTCTTACTTGTCTTAATCAGGTCATGTAT
>NW_021308801.1:0-2784 GCF_002162155.2 Triticum dicoccoides
GCCAAAGAATTGTCTTTCCCCGGTCTCTGACCAGTTAAGGGGTGTTCGACATCGTCGTCCATAGAGAACTTCAAAAGGGGCTTTACCCAAGCTAGATTGATAGCTGTTGTTGTAAGCGAATTCGGCAAATGGAAGGCACTTCTCCCAGTCCATTCCGAAAGAGATAACGGAGGCTCGAAGCATGTCTTCTAGAATCTGATTGACGCGTTCCACTTGACCACTTGACTGAGGGTGGAAAGCGGTGCTAAAGGAGAGACGAGTTCCCATAGCATTTTGGAAACTTTCCCAAAATCGAGAGGTGAAAAGACTTCCTCGATCCGAATTGATTTCCAAAGGAACACCATGGAGGGACACTATTCGGGAGATGTATAAGTCTGCCAGCTGACTAGCGGTTATACTCTCACGAACAGGTAAGAAATGAGCTACTTTGGAAAGACGATCGACCACGACGAAAATAGCATTATTCCCTCTTTTGGTTCTGGGAAAGCCGGTAATGAAATCCATACCAATTTTATCCCATTTCCATTCAGGAATAGCTAAGGGTTGAAGGGTGCCAGCAGGTCGTTGATGCTCTGCTTTTACACGACGACAGACGTCGCAATTTGCAATATACTGAGCAATTTCTCTCTTCATCCTAGTCCACCAGAACCTCTGGCGTAGGTCCTGATACATCTTAGTACTACCTGGATGAATGGTGAGAGGAGATTCATGAGCCTCCTTAAGGATCAACTGCCGTAGATGCTGGTTCTTGGGAACCACTAGACGGTCCTCAAAGTACACAACACCATGATCATTTGTGGAGAAACAACTAGCACCTCCGCTAGCAATGTTCTCTTTGATTTTAGATATTCCCTTATCTCGCTTTTGGGCAGCGATGATTTGATCCGTAAGAGTAGGTTTTGCCATCAAGGTGGAAAGAAAACCTTGAGGTACAATGTGAAGGTTAAGCTTCCGAAATTCCTCATGGAGAAGCGGTTGACTTTGTTGTAACATCAGGTTGTTACAATAAGATTTACGACTTAGCGCATCAGCCATGATGTTGGCTTTCCCTGGGGTATAGGTTATTCCTAAGTCGAAGTCTGTGATCAATTCAACCCAACGTCTTTGTCTAAGATTCAAATCCAGTTGGGTGAAGATGTATTTCAGGCTTTGGTGATCAGTGAAAATTTCGCAACGATTACCGAGGAGGTAATGTCGCCAGGTCTTAAGTGCATAGACTACGGCTGCAAGTTCTAAATCATGAGTAGGATAATTCTCCTCATGTGGGTGCAATTGCCGTGAAGCGTAAGCAATTACGTGTCGATCCTGCATGAGAATGCAACCTAGTCCTTGTCGCGAGGCGTCGCAGTAGATAACAAAGTCCTTGGAGAAGTCTGGCGGTACCAGCACGGGAGCAGAAGTCAGGCGTCTTTTCAGTTCCTGAAAGCTGTGCTCACATTGTGGAGTCCATTCGAACTTCTTATCTTTCTTGAGGAGTTCGGTTAGAGGTTTAGCAACCTTGGAGAAGTTCTCGACAAAGCGACGGCAATAGCTCGCTAAGCCTAGAAAACTCCGAACTTGCTTGACCGATTCGGGTGGAGTCCAATCAAGGACGGCTTGAACTCGCTCAGGGTTAACAGCAATACCTTTACCAGATATTACATGACCCAGATAGGTCACTTCTGACAACCAGAATTCACATTTAGAAAATTTGGCATAAAGGCGATGCTCTCGAAGTTTCTTCAACACTAGCCTTAGATGTTCGGCATGTTCTTCCTCGTTCTTGGAGTAGATGAGTATATCATCGAGATAAACCACGACGAATTTATCCAAATACTCCATGAAGATTGAGTTCATTAACCGAGAAAAGGTGGCTGGAGCGTTGGTTAATCCGAAGGACATGACGGTGTACTCGTATTGGCCATAACGAGTAACAAAGGCCGTTTTAGGAATGTCCCCGTTTCTGATTTTGATTTGATGGTAGCCCAACCTCAAATCCATCTTGGAGAAGACTGAGGATCCAGCGAGCTGATCATACAGATCGTTGATCCTGGGAAGTGGATATTTGTTTTTGATTGTGACCAAATTGACAGGTCGGTAATCTACAACCATCCGGTCCGTACCATCTTTCTTCTTGACGAATAGGACGGGGCAAGCCCACGGAGAGGAACTAGGGCGGATGAAACCCTTTTTCAAGGATTCATCGAGTTGTTTCTTAAGCTCGGCTAGTTCTAGGGGTGCCATTTTGTAAGGTCTTCTAGCAATCGGAACGGTTCCGGGGATGAGGTCTATTACGAACTCAACATCCCTGTCAGGTGGAACACCTGGCAATTCCTCTAGAAAGACATCCGGAAAGTCACGGACTACCGGAACGTCCTCAAGGTCTGGCAAAGGGTTGGCGTTAAGAGAATATAATTGTCGCTTGGCTATCCGAGTCAAAACATTGACTATCTTCCCCGAAGGATGGGTGAGTTGAACGGTCCTAGAGAAGCAATCAATTTTGGCTTGATGAGCTGACATCCAGTCCATACCCAAAATGATATTAATATCTGAAGATTTAAGGGCTATCAAAGATGCGAGGAAAACAAGTCTATCGACTTGGATTTCATTTCCATGGCTTACTCTAGAAGTTTGCCATTTGGATCCCGGAGTTTGAATTACCATAGAGGATGGCAAGTCACAGAATGCAACGTTATGCAAACGAGCATAATTTTCAGATATAAAAGAATGAGAGGCTCCTGTATCGAAAAGAACAGATGCCGGGTGGCAATTAACAAGAAGCGTACCGAGAACGACGTTGGGATC
>NW_021308802.1:0-707 GCF_002162155.2 Triticum dicoccoides
CGTCAATCGTGGAAATCACTCCGGGACCCCAAAACAGTGAGTAATAGTCCATGAAACGGGCCAGAATCGGCCAAAACTACGAGTGTTGATGACCGACGCGTAAGCACACCTTGGGTTTCGTCAATCGTGGAAATCACTCCGGGACCCCAAAACAGTGCGTAATAGTCCACGAAACAGGCCAGAATTGGCCAAAACTGTGAGTGTTGATGACCGACACGTAAGCACATCTTGGGGTTTGTCAATCGTGGAAATCACTCAGGGACCCCAAAACAGTGAGTAATAGTCCACAAACGGGCCAGAATCGGCCAAAATTGCGAGTGTTAATGACCGACACGTAAGCACACCTTGGGGTTCGTCAATTGTGGAAATCAATTCGACACCCCAAAACAATGAGTAATAGTCCACGAAACAGGCCAGAATCGGCTAAAACTGTGGGTGTTGATGACCGACACGTAAGCGCACCCTGGGGTTCGTCAACCGTGGAAATCACTTCGGGACCCCAAAATAGTGAGTAATAGTCCATGAAACGGGCCAGCATCGGCCAAAACTGTTAGTGTTGATCACCGACACTTAAGCGCACCTTGGGGTTCGTCGATCGTGGAAATCACTCCGGGACCCCAAAAAAGTGAGTAATAGTCCACGAAACGGGCCAGAATCGGCCAAAACTACGAGTGTTGATGACCGACACATAAGCACACCTTGGGGTT
>NW_021308802.1:3051-3409 GCF_002162155.2 Triticum dicoccoides
GGGACACCAAAACAGTGAGTAATAGTCCACGAAATGGGCCAGAATCTGCCAAAACTGTGAGTGTTGATGATCGACACGTAAGCGCACCTTGGGGTTCGTCAATCCTGGAAATCACTCCGAGACCCCAAAACAGTGAGTAATACTCCACGAAATGGGCCAGAATCCGCCAAAATTGCGAGTGTTGATGACCGGCACGTAAGCGCACCTTGGGGTTTGTCAATTGTGAAAATCACTCGGAGACCCCAAAATAGTGTGTAATAGTCCACGAAAGGGCCAAAATCGGCCAAAACTACGAGTGTTGATGACCGACACGTAAGCGCACCTTGGGGTTCGTCAATCATGAAAATCACTCCGGGAC
>NW_021308802.1:6615-7131 GCF_002162155.2 Triticum dicoccoides
TAGTCCATGAAACGGGCCAGCATCGGCCAAAACTGTTAGTGTTGATCACCGACACTTAAGCGCACCTTGGGGTTCGTCGATCGTGGAAATCACTCCGGGACCCCAAAACAGTGAGTAATAGGCCACGAACGCGCCATAATCGGCCAAACTGCGAGTGTTGATGACCGACACGTAAGCGCACCTTGGGGTTCGTCAATCGTGGAAATCACTCCGGGACCCCAAAACAGTGAGTAATAGTCCACGAAACGGGCCAGAATCGGCCAAAACTACGAGTGTTGATGACCGACACGTAAGCACACCTTGGGGTTCGTCAACTGTGGAAATCACTCCGGGACCCCAAAACAGTGTGTAATAGTCCACGAAATGGGCCAGAATCTGCCAAAACTGCGAGTGTTGATGACCGGCACGTAAGTGGACCTTGGCGGAAATCACTCTGGGACCCCAAAACAGTGAGTAATAGTTCACGAACGGGCCAAAATCGGCCAAAACTGCGAGTGTTGATGACCGGCACGTAAG
>NW_021308802.1:11049-23491 GCF_002162155.2 Triticum dicoccoides
GAGACATGCATGGATTAGTTAGTTACTTAACTCGTTCTGACCTTGTGATCAAGAACTTGTCAACCAGCTGACTTGTTGTATTTTCTATGTCCAATTAACCGGGGGATTAGTCCGTAGGAAGGAGTAACAGATTACTGGGTTTTTTTGCTACGCGGATAATTTCAAGAGACTACATTTGGCAGCATAAGGAAATAGCAAACACGCTGATGTGACACAAATTAAAGAAAAAATAAAGGGTTAGAGTAACATAGGTAGATACCGTATCATGTTAAATAGTAAGATAGGTAGATACCGTAACATAGGTAGATACCCAAGGAACCGACCGAGATGCTGACACCTTTCTCGACGGACGGCGATGAGCCAAAGGGAGGCCAGAATCTGACTGGAGGAGGCCAAGGCTCTGCACCAGGAGGAGGAAGCCGCGCAGCTGCGCCATGAGCACACAGCGGCGGCCGATTAGGCCTGCGGTGATGCCTGACTTGCCTTTTCAGCGTGGGAGGTGCCACCGGGTACGAAGCCATGCTTACTAGGGGCGTGTTTGGTTGCCCGCACCGAGCCCAACCAGGCCCGCGCGGGAAGGGAGATGCCCGTTTGGTTGCCTGGTTTTCCTGTTGGGCCGGCATCGCACGCTTCTCAAAGCAGCCCAGAGCCTGGCTCGCTGGAAACCCTGGGATCAGCAGTTTCTCGCGAGCCAGGCTGAGTGCGGCGCGAGGTCGCACGGGCGGGAGCGAGGCGCGAGCGAGGGGGGATGGCGGGAGATGGTAATCTGGCGCGCCGTCCCGGCGCCAAATTAGTCTCACCCCCCTTTCGCTCACTCACCCATAACCACTGCCCCCCTTTCTTCACTACTGCCTCACCACCCGCGGCGGCTGCGATTTCAGATTTGCGCTATAGGCGGCGGCGGAAGAGGCGGCGGCGTTTGCGGCGGATCTGATGCTCCCCTTGTTGTTGCCCACTGTCTGGTCGACCTAGTCTGTGCCATGGCTCCCCCTACGCCGTCCTCGTCTCCGATGCCGGTAAGCAGCACCCCTCCCCCTTTGTTAGCTCAGTGGTTAGGCCGTTAAGCTAGGTGTAGGATCGATTTCCCACTAAACGAACCGTCGATGTCGACTAGGTTATGGACGCACAGATAAGGCTGATAATCCAGGAAACAACACTGATTAGTGTGATTTAGGCATGGGTCATGTTCATGCACCAGAGAGCTGTTCGTCGTGCTGGGAGACCTTTCATCCTCTATGGTCCATTGTTTTCCCGGGAACATGAGATGATTCAAAATCTGAACTACATCTACAACTGCAATGACATCGAGGCTCTGTGGATGCTTAGAATGAAAAGAGCACCATTTACCAGGCTTGTTGAGACCTTCAGGAGCAGAGGGCTATTACAAGATAGCATCAACACCAGTGTCGAAGAGCAAGTGTCCATGTTCCTCCATGTTGTTGGCCATAACCAGAGGTTCAGGGTCATTCACAACACATTCAGGAGATCAATGGAGACCATCTATAGGTACTTCAAGCAAGTGCTTTTTGCTATTGGGGAGCTTAGAGGAGAGATGATCAGGAGACCATCTGGTTAGACTCCACCCATGATTTGCAGAAGTCCAAGATGGTATCCGTACTTCAAGGTGAGCATTGACAATATACACTTTTCATGGCTTGATATGCTTGTATTGTTCAAGTTGAGCACTACACAGGCTTGTGATGCCATTTTCAGGACTGCATTGGGGCAATAGATCGTACTCATGTCACTATCAGAGTTCCTAGGTCATAGTCTGCAGCATACAGGGGGAGGAAGCACTACACAAGCTAGAATGTGCTTGCTGCTGTTGACTTTGATCTGAAGTTCACATTTGTGCTAGCTGGCTGGGAGGGGTCAACACATGATGCAAACATTCTTACTGACAACATGAGTCAATCTGATGGGATCAACATCCCCGACGACAAGTTCTACCTTGGAGATGCTAGCTATGCATGTCGGCCGGGTATTCTTCCACCCTTCAGGAAAACAAGGTACCATCTCAACGAGTTCTCTGGTAGGAACTTTCCTAGGACTACACATGAGCTGTTTAATCTCAGACACTCCAGCCTTAGAGTAACTGTTGAGACGGCATTTGGAGCTATGAAGAATAGGTTTAAGATCCTGGATCAGAAGCCATTCCACCCATACTCCACTCAAGTTAAGCTAGTTCTTGCTTGTTGCATTCTGCATAACTGGATTCTCCAGTGGGGCTTTGATCAACACGTGCCTGAGAGGAAGAGGTCGAACCTGATGATGTTGTTAGCTCTGGCCATGGTGTGGAGGCATTTGACAATGACGCTTGGAAGAACAAAAGGTTGGAGTGGCAGAGGCAATGTGGCTTAACAGAGGTCAGTGCAGGATTTGAAGAAGAGGAAGAAGCAGCAGAAGCACAGAAGAAGAGGAAGAAGCAGCAGAAGCAGAAGAGGAAGATGAAGCAGCAACACCGATGAACTATCCCCTATTTAGCCAATGGCTCTTAATGAACTGTCATTTGATTGTAGTTAGGATGAACTGTCATTTGTTTAACTAGCTGGCACTATGTTTAGATTGTGTGTGGTAAGGTCACCACTAGTTAGAAGTGGTGACAACACCTTATGCAGGTTGCAACCAAACACCATGTCATATCTGCACCTAATGCAATACGGGCAACCAAACGCTGGGTCAAAAATGATTGTCTCATGCAACTAGGGACATGCAGGCAACCTAACTATGTGCATCTGATTTTTTTTTGGCCTGCATCCCCTCAAACCGGCTCAATAGAGCCAGGCTCGCCGGGCCAGGCTGAGTCGGCAATGTAACCAAACACGCCCTAGGTCACCGACCGTTAGCTTGTGTAGGTTAGATTATTTTTTATGAAAAAAATTCGTTTGATTTAAATGAAACTTTGTGAAATTTCGTACTTTTGGTCGTAAAATATACAAAAATTAATAAGTATCGCTCCGTTTGCAAGAATTTCATCCAATTTTTTGTTAAGTATTTGTTCAAATTTGATCATACATTTGGTGAGTGCGATTGGATGAAGGCCACCCCTATTTCTGTTCATGTAAATTTTTTGGTGTCCGTTTTGGTGAACCGCGACGGAGTTGGCCTAGCAGATTATTTATCATGTAATAATACGTACATTCCTTTTGGTTACACACATGTCCTTTTCAAAATGTCCTGCCAAACGTAAGCAAAGTGGAAGTGGGCACTCCTCTTGTGTCCAGGCAACGGCCAAAGTTCAACGGTCCATGCGTGTGGGCACTCCTCCGGGTACAAGACATCTCTTCTCTTTCATTTTTTTTCTTAATTAATATAGGAATACAAGTTACTCCCTCTGTTCCATAATATAAAAACGTTTTTTACACTACACTAGTGTAGAAAACGTTCTTATATTAAGGGACGGAGGTAGTACCTTGCAAAGATTAGGGCAAGGTTGGACACATGTATGGAAAACATCATTGAGAGGACGACAAAGCAGTAGAGTATGCAACGGAGTGCAACGTTGACACTGAGATTTCCTTGAATCAGTCGACCTCGTTAAAATCCAGGGTGCATCACGCAGCTGCTTACAATACATGCACAAACACACGCCAGACCCTTCCTTCCCCGTTGGAAGGACCATTCATTCATAATTCATTCAAGCTATATGCTAGTATCTCAAAGCCAAAAAGTTGAAGCCGAGGAACAAACAAAGCGGCGGCGACGACGACGGCGACGCAGAAGCAGAGCTCCGGTCCCTGGAAATAGGGCCAAACTTCTCTTCTCTGCAAGGAAACGGGTGAAGAAAGAACCGAGCTTGGCTAATGCCCGACGCCGGGGCTGGGCACGGACCGCATCGACCGCGCGGCCCTCGAGAACCCTCTCGGCGCCGATGCCACCTTGCCGCCATCGTTGTCGTCGCCATGGGGGCTCGGCGACAGTTTGAGCACCAGGCCGCCTTCGAAGTGCATCACCTTGCCGCCCTGCTCCTCCGCCACCAGCAGCTTGCGGCCTTGGCACGGCGAGCAGCGGAGCAGGACCAGCAGCAGCACGGCGAGGAACGGCCACGCGCACCTCTTGCTACTGCCGGTACGAGCAGGGGAACCCATGCCGAAACCGTAATACGACGCTGCTCTGCTTCTGTACGTGCTCCGGGCCGGGGCAGAGGTGATGGAAGAAACGGAGCTCGTGTTGCAGAAATGGTGCTTAGCTGGCGAGTAGCTACGCTGCCTGCCTTGGCAGAAGATGACTTTGCTCTGGAGCTGATCTGATGGGGCAGAGAGGCGCGCTCTCGCTCGATATATATAGTGAAACCCGCGAGCGATTCCAGTTGGAGTAAAGCTCCCGTGTGGAGAATTCTTCGTGACCAACTGCCGGCGGCCGGCCGGAGAAAACGCCTTTGTTTTCTCTGGAACGGCGCAAGCAGCAGTCTAGTTTTATTCCATGTATAGCTAAAGCGATAGTCAATGAGTGCCTTGCAAATATAGTACGGCTTTGCTTCATGTCATGTGGAGAAATCGTAGAGATTAACAAGAATTGAAATGTGTTATATGCCGGCGACGACATGCGTGTGTGAGTTATTTAATTTGTTCCGAGTTCTGACCTTGTGATCAAGCATCCGTCAGCTAGGTGACTAATGCATTTTCTATGTCCAAATTAACCCAGGGATTAGCATACATGAGTAACTTATTACTGTTTTTTTACACCGAGAGTTTTGATCGTGAGACTACATTTGGCAGCATAAAGCGTCTTCTCTGCTTAACTAACCAACCGCACGAATCATCGATTTAATTACATGCTACACCTGAGTTATAGTAGGCTTTAGTAGCAAGTAGCGTTCTTAACCTGACCTAGCTATGAAAATCAATAGAAATACATAGGCTATTTGGCATCGGAATGTGGGCACGTTAACCAATGGTTAGCAAAAAAAAACCCAAGGAATCGATGGAGACACAGACACCCTTCTGGACGGACGGCCAAGGGCGAAAGGGAAGCCAAAATCTGACTCGAGAACGCATTGCAGTTGCAGGAGACATCTGTGCCTTTTTCGTTCCCATCTGCTCGCTCGCTCGCTCGTGTCTTCATCATGCAGCCGATCGATCGATAGAGCGAGGTCGGCTAGGCTAGCTTGCTAGTTTCGTCGTGGAGAAGGGATTACGACATATTCGTGGCTTTTGAATAGTGTTGTTAAAATACCTGAAGCTTAGATTTCTAGGTTATCATGATATCATCTATCCCCGGACGAACATTTCTATGTTATCATCGCGGCCGGCCATGATGGATTTGCGAAAGGGGGAGAACTATCCTGGCCAAAGTTCGTAGGCATGCATTTTTAAATTTGTCGATTGGGTCCAAAGTTTTACTCCCTCTGTCCGGAAATACTTGTTGAAGAAATGAATAAAAATGGATGTATCTAAAACTAAAATATGCCTAAATACATCCATTTCTCCGACAAATATTTCGGGACGGAGGGAGTACTTACTAGGACGACCCAATTAGCCTCGTGCAGAATATGCCAAAGCAGAGGACATGGCTGGTGTGTCTCTCTTGAGTGGGCCCATACAGATTGAATGACAAAGTGCACCTCAGGGTGAAATCAACAAATGTGTAAAACATTGGACGGCTATGTAGGTTCGACATGAAAGCATGTTTTGTGTTGTTAGGGCATCTCCAACCCATACCGCAAACCTCCCGCATGCGTCTGGACCGTGAAACTCATCCAACGTGGTCTTGTATCGGTCCATGGAGCGCTTCAGACGTACTTTCTCCCGCAAACCGAACACAAACGTGGGGAGGGGGGGGCATTGCGGGAGTCTGGACCGCTTTCAAGCCCGCTTCTAACCGCCCTGACCCAACCAAAACCCCTCTTTCATTCCACGCGATTTCGGTCAGTGCCACCCCAGAGCGTTAGCCCCCGCATTCCGGTCAGAGCGGGCGCGGCCGCTCACTGGCGCCGACATTTAAGCGATGTGCCGGCTGAAAGAGCGCTGCCTGCGCCACTTCCCATTGAACGCGACTGATGCGCATTCGAATGACACGACGGCCGCCCGTCCGTCTGTTTGCCGCCCACAGTGATGGCACACAGTTGCCGAGGTGTCTTCTTTGGTGCCACCCGTCCGTCCCTCTATCGCCCATCATTTCTATGTAAACTGCTGCCCCGGACATAGCCGCTGTCATTCGCCTCTGATCCCTCTCCGCACCAATCCCACCATGGATTACTCCCTCGTCAAAACTCTCTAGGACGAGCTGATGTCGGACCAGAAGAAGGAGATGTCCGTCATTGCTGCCGGCTGGCTGGCTGACCGGCAGGCAACCGAAGGACGCTCCCGACGACGAACCGGCGTCACCCTACTCCTCCGCGCCAACCTTGCTGGTACATTGCACCTTGAACATCGGCGAAGCCCGTGTCCATTATATGGACATGGTGCGGAGCAGTTCTGGGAGGCGTAGGCCGACGCCGCCTACAACTACCACCTCCTCCAGGAGCACGTGCAAGTGGAGGAGCAGCTCGCCGCCGGTATGGTGGTCGTGTCGGACGCGGACCTAGTGGAGCAGGACAAGTTGCTCGAGTCCTACCACTCCGCCCACGAGATCCGCCTTGCCCACTGGCTGTACTGCCAACGGGTGGCGGTCGCCTACAAGGAGTGCGACGACGTGGGTGAGGCGGTGTTCGGCGAGACCAACAAGGAGGAGCAGGAAATCACCGAGGCTGCGACCCGCTGCGACAACCTTGAAGCCGACACGTCCGCAGACGTCGCCGACAGCGAGGAAGTGTAGTGCACGGTAGGTCGCCATCGCTCGTGCCCCTGGAAGGCCACTGCTCCTCCCCTCCCGTCGATGCCAAGCCTGGTGGGCTCTGCATCGGCGGTCGATTAGTCGCTCTGCGACTTCGTGGAGGCGGACAACTCCACTTTTCGGGTCTCCGGAGGTGGAGTTGTAGAGCGCCGAGGCGGAACTGAAGAAGACAAAACTTCAGTTCTCGAGGTGCATTGCCAGACCGAGGGAACGGACGCCGCCACGTCGGCGGCCATTTAGATTAGGTATTAAATGTACATTCAGATCCGCCGCCGCCGCACCGCTTAGTTGCCGGACACGCGGAACGGATGCCGCCGCCGATGCTCCACCGCTTAGTTGATGTAAATATAATGAAATCTGTCATTTTATATGATATGAAATTTGGTCATGTTTACACGAATTTCGCCCGGTTGGGTCGAACTGTTGTTAATATGTGTCTAAGGTGGGATTTGGCCTCCTACATCCATGTTCATGGACGGATGCGGGAGGAAATTTGCGGATTGTCGTTGGAGATGCCCTTAGTTTGTTACGCATGTTGCAAATCGACGCGCGAAAATCTTGGTGTTGTTCGGTTGTGAACCTTGGCGTATGCATGCACCTCGATCGCTCCACCGTCTGTTTGCCGCGAACGGCTCTCCCGAGTCGCCGGAGTAGGACGACTGTGGAGCATCGATACAAACACGGCCATCCCCGTCCGGCGTGTCGCCGTCATGCCTGCTCGGAGCACGCCCGCGCCGCCGTGACCGCGCGCGTGTCATAGCTCAGAACATTATTTTTCAGGGCGTCGCCATCGTGGCGCTGCCATGCATCATCATGCAGCAGAGAAAGCCGCGCACGGACAGCAGCACAGCAGGCTCTCGTCTCTTTCCCCGCCCGTCGCTAGCACGAGGCAAAAATAGCATCCGTGCAAGCGCAGCGCAGCGGTAGCCACTCGCGGCCCGGTACGTAGACGTAGACGGCGGAGGCCCGCGCGACGTGGCAGCGGGTGGCCAAGTTCCGTTCCGCCATTCCAGCCAGCTCGCACGACTGGGACGGACGGACGGACGGACGCGTACGAGGTAACCAACCAACCACCCACCCCACCCCTCGCGCGCAACCAGCCAAACCACGCGCAGACGATGACGGCGATCGATCGGAGCCCGGAACCCCCTCCTCCTCCGGCCGCCGCCCAGGTAGCGATCACGACCACGACCACGATCGCACCCCCCTCGCCCGCGCGCGCGTGACTCTGCCCGCCGTCGATCAGGTAATTAATTGGTTTGCTATGTATGATCTCCTTCTCGTCCGGCCCCCGATCAGGGCTGGCATAAACGTGTGATTCCGTTGGATACTGATGCTGATTACGGCCGCCGACCGATCGATCTGGTGGATCTTATTCTGTGCGTGGGTGCGTGCGCAGATGAGTGTGTCAGGGTCGGAGAGCGGGGCCTCCGCCAACAAGCCCAAGTGTATGTCACCATGATTGTGTCGCATTCTTTGATTTGATTTCCCTATTTTGCCGAGAGAAACAAAAATGCAGGCGCGCGTGCTCCTGTGACTGATTAAATTCCCGTTCCGTTTTGGCAGATTCTAAATTCACGCAGCAGGAGCTCCCGGCATGCAAGCCGTTGCTAACTCCCGGAATCGTAATTATTACTCCATTCGTTTCTCTTGTGATGATCGTTGCAAATGTAACATCGATTTATCAACCTGAATGTAACATGAAACCTTCGATTGATAGGTCATAGGCGCCTTCTCGCTCATCGGCATCATCTTCGTCCCGATAGGGCTCGCGTCCCTGTCAGCGTCGCAGGAGGTGAAAAATTCAGACAAGCGCAGATGCAGTGCTATATGAACAAAATGCATTTCATCTTTGATGTTCCCTAATTTGCCGCTACTGCAAAATGCAGATTGTTGAATTGATAGATCGATACGATGAGGAGTGTGTTACCGCCAGCGACAAGATCGGGTTCATCCAGGACTCCAAGGCCAACAAGGCGTGCACCAGAAAGATCACGGTGCGATTCAGAGACACATTTTCTCATTCAGAAATGCGCCTGAACTTGAACAGAGGCAGCCCTGAAGATAACAGCTGGGCGTCTTTGTGTTCAGGTGCCCAAGCGGATGAAAGGCCCCATACACGTCTACTACCAGCTGGAGAACTTCTACCAGAACCACCGGCGGTACGTCAAGAGCCGGAGCGACCAGCAGCTGCGCGACAAGGACTACAAGGACCCTAAGGCGGTGATCAAGGCCTGCGACCCGGAGGCCACCACCGGCGACGGCTCCCTCATCGTGCCCTGCGGCCTCATCGCCTAGAGCCTCTTCAACGACACCTACGCCTACTCCGTCAACAAGAAGTCGGTGACGGTGAACAAGGAGGACATCGCCTGGGCCAGCAACAAGAACAGCAAGTTCGGCAGCAACGTCTTCCCCGTCAACTTCCAGAAGGGCGGCCTCATCGGCGACGGCAACCTCAACGACAAGCTACCTGTCTGTCACTAATCAAGTGCAGATATAAGAGCTTCTGACGCAGCATGCATTCTGAACTTGGGCTGCATTCATTGAAATTTTGTAACAGCTGAGCGAGCAGGAGGACCTGATCGTGTGGATGCGGACGGCGGCGCTGCCGACGTTCCGGAAGCTGTACGGGCGGATCGAGGCGGACATCATGGCGAGCGACGAGATCACGGTGGTGATCCAGAACAACTACAACACGTACAGCTTCGGGGGCACCAAGGCAGTGGTGCTGTCCACGGCGTCGTGGATCGGCGGCAAGAACAACTTCATCGGCGTCGCCTACGTGGCCGTCGGCGGCATCTGCCTCCTCCTCGCCATGGGCTTCGTCGTCCTCTACATCGTCAAGCCAATGTAAATACTAGCATCTGACATGTTTATGTGCAGATAATTCATTGTAAAGCAGCAAATCAATGTAAGGTTGGATTTTGTTCAGGGCCCTCGGGGACCCCGCGTACCTGTCGTGGAACAAGGAGGCCGCCGAGTACTCACACTGATCGAACACGATGCTGAAATCACAAGGCCCGTTTTGTAGATGGATGCAACAGGGATAAAACGGTTTAGTAGCTGCTGTGCTCTTTCTGGCTGTTATTAGCTGGGTTTGGTAGTTGATGCAGGCAGCGTCTCAAACGTTGCTTTCTATACCTTCCTAAGCATAATCTTCTGACGATGCATGGTCTGAGGCTCCGGTTTGTGGCTCTCCCAGATCATGATCAGCCTACGCGAGATGATCTAGGATTTATCTAGGTGCGGCTCTTTTGTTTCCTGTTCAGTAGCTGTAAAACACATTGTGGTTTCTGATAACGAAATATGTATCTGGCAACTGTGTGGCAGATTGCAAAACTGCCAAACGCATCGAGAGGCGTTCGATCCAAATCCAATGAGGCGTTCCCTTCCCCACCTTCTTCCCCAGTGGCCAACGCGCCTCCGCCACACGCCTCAAACCTCGACCCCGCCGTTCGCCTCACACCCCCGGCTCCGGCGCAACACGCCTTCCCTCCTCACCTAGCCGGCTAGCCCCTGGCACCTCCGCCTCCTTTCCCAGCCGCAAGGGCCTCCGGGTTCCGGATTCTGGCGAGATCCGCAGCCACCTAAAGCCGTCAGTCGTTACCTTGCTTCCCGGTCAAAAGGAGAAGGGAGCCGAGATCCGCTACCCCCGCTGCTTGTTGTGGATGGCCCCGGCCCTGCTTCTTGTCGTAGATGGATCCTGCTGCAACCTCACCGGCCGTCCATCGCAGAGATGTCATGGCTGACGATGCCACCACGCATCAGCCACACTTCCGGCCGCTCATCAAAGGAGCTCCATCCCTCCCGTCTACATCTCCTCCACCTACGTTGTTGGTTGCCAATCGGCCGAGGTAACGTCCCCGTCTTTGGCTCCATTCCCATCCATGGTCGGAGCTTGCTGTGCCTCCTACAAGCAGATGCGCATGAGCCTGACAGCAGGGTAGTTGTACAACTTCGATGTTGTTTACTACTGCTGGCAACCTTGCGGTGCTAGTCTCCGTAGATTTTGTTGCCACTTTTTTTATAATCATGTGATTCCATGCCTCTTTTTCGAGTTTACAGTTTGCTCTGCTCTGATAGTACTACAACACGAGATTGTTGTTTGTTGCAAGAACTGTTGGATGGTGCCATGGCATTTGGGATTGGAAGAACTTTGTGCTTTTTTTTGTTTAGAAAAGGAAGCAACTTTGTGCGTTGGGCGGTGCAAAGTTCAGTATCTAGAGCATATAAACCGAGAGCCGGTCTTCTGCACTTTTACCTTGACTCAGATGCTAAGTGGCCTGAAGATTAGTTTATAGCTAGGATGGCCATACGGACATGAGCGTAATACGTGGTTCATCAAAACTACCTGATAACTTACGTATAAACATCACGATAACTTTGACAAAGGAGGAAAAGCAGTTAAAAAACCCACCTGAGCAAGTATTTTTCTTCAATGGGGGATGTATATATTCTTTTTGTACAAACCAAATTAGTCATGGGGCAATAATTTCTATTGCATGTAAGAATACTATTTTGTTTTTTTTCTATAGTAGGAACTTGAGAAAGTCGTGGAAAAATTTATTCAACAATAACCGGTAACTTATGTGTAAATAACATGATAATATACACACTGCAGACGTGATAACTTACATACAAACATTATGGTAATTTTTGACCGGAGAGAAAAATATTTGACCCGAGAGGAAAGGTTGTTGAAAACATACCCTCAGTAACTTCTATGTAAATAGCATGGTAATATACGGACCATAGATCTGATAGCACTTACAAACACCGCGGTAACATTGACAAAAGGAGAAAAAATTGTTGAAAAACATTCCCCTAGTAACTTTAGTGAAAATTCCACGATAACTAACATGTCACAGGTGTGGTAACTTATGTAGCCCACGTGCCGGACCTTTAGCCCGAAAGAAACAAGTTGTTGAAAATATACCCCCGGTAACTACTGCGTAAATAACATGGTAACATATGCACCACGGGCGTGATAACTTATCCACAAATACCTCGATAACTTTTACCCATGTGAAAAAAGTTGTTGAAAAATATACTCCGATAACTTATGTGAAAATAGCACGGTAATATATAAACTGCATACACAATAAATTACGTACAAAGACAAGGTAAATTTTACCAAGAAGCAAGAAAAATGTTGAAAAACATATCAAAATAGCATGATAGTATACGAACCACATACCCGATAACTTACGTGGAAACACTACGGTAATTTTTTTGATCGAAATAAAAAGTTGTTGAAAACATAACCCGGTAACTTATGTGAAAATAGTACGGTAATATGCGACCCGTTTACCCGATAACTTACGTACAACCACCTCGGTAATTAACTTTTTTGACCGCGAGGAAAAAGTTGCTGAAAACATATCTCGATAATTAATGTGAAAATAACACGGTAATATACGAAAGACATACTTGATAACTTACATAGAAACACCGCAGTAACTTTTTGACCAGGAGAAAAAGTTGTTGAAGAATATGACCTCAGAAACTTATGTAGAAATAGCACGATAATATACAAATCACATACATGATAACTTAGTACAAATATCGTGGTAACTTTTTAGACCGGTAGAAAAAAGTTGTTGAAAACAATTTATGTGAAAATAACACGTAATATGTGAACTGCATGTCCGATAACTTACGAATATAA
>NW_021308802.1:23926-25768 GCF_002162155.2 Triticum dicoccoides
ACCGCATACCCTATAACTTATGTACAAATACCGCGGAAACTTTTAACCGAGGGTAAAAAGTTTTTGAGAAACATCCCCCAATAACTTATGTGGAAATAGCACAGTAATATATGAACCACGTACCTACTAAGTTAAGTACAAATACCTGCGGTAACTTTTGACCCGACGGGGGGGGGGGGGTTGCTGAAAAATATAACCCTGGTAACTTATGTGGAAATAGCACGGTAAATTGCATACCACAGGCTTGGTAACTTATGTAGCCGAGGCGTGGTAACTTTTGACCCGGAAAAAGATTCGTCGGAACATACCAATATAGGATCTAGTTTCGAAGATCTCATCGCGACGAATCTTTTATGTGAAAACCGCTTTTGCATTGGACCAACGGTTTAAGCTACAAAACATTTTGAATTTTTGAAATAGGAGAGAATCTATGATGACATCAACTTTTTTGTCCTCTAGTGCATGTATGTAATTAGAGAGAGGGATGGACCTGAAAAGAGAGTTAGTCACACCCTAATCTATATCCTAATGCACGCATGCATGTATTTACATGGGAGGAAGGAGGAGTGTGGTAGTTTTGCTATCCACCACACATGTGCCAAATATCACGGTCCTTCTGATAAATGAAATCGGAGAGAGAGCTTTATCTTTTTTTTCATGGTGATACGGCGCTTGAACCTTTACATTGATAAACCAGAGTACATTTACAGCAGAGTAGATTGGGGGTAGGGAAAGAAAGCGAAATACATAAAGTTCACATTACAATCTCATATAGATAAGTGCGATGATGGCTCTGGACTTGCCAATGAAAACGGTGAAAGCAATAAACAGAGTGTGTAGAGGTTTTCTATGGTATAGAAAGACGGATGCCCGCGGTGGGCATCGCGATGTGGCGTCGGAGTCGGTATGCGCCCAAATGGGCAGGTGGGCTTGGCATTCCTAACATACGATGGATGAATGTTGCCATGCAGAGTAGATGGCCGTGGCTAAAACGTATAGAGACTGAAAGGCATTGGAAGGAGTTCGTGATCAAAGTACCGAAGGAGTCCAAGCTCATATTCCAGGCTGCCACGAGAGCAAACATTGGTGGTGGCCGAACTACCCTTTTCTGAAGGATCGATGGCTGGATGGGATGAGAGTTCAGGAGCTCGCGCCTACACTGTATACCCTGATTCCGACACGCATACGTTTCACATGGATGGTTTGTCAGATTGCCCTAGACGGGACCTGGGCTGCAGACATTGGACCCAACTTGGGAAGCGATGCCCTTCAAGAGTTCTTGTTACTATGGACAAGACTAACAATGTGGGAGCCCATACATGGCAGTAGAGACAGCTTTTCTTGGTCATGGGAGACAAAGGGGTACATTTTTTAGTGAGGTTAGCGTATGCCTCTAAGTTTTGGGGAAGCGAAACAGTTCCCTCGGCGGAGCTAATTTGGAAATCTCGGGCACCATCATCGTGTCTCTTCTTGCTTGGCTTGCCTTATGAAATAGGTGTTGGACATTGGACAGACTCGCAAGAAGAGGATTGCCACATCAGGAGGCGTGCCCTTTTTGTGATCAGGAGGAGGAGACTATAAACCACATCTTGATCTCTTGTGTCTTTGCCAGGATGATCTGGGTAGCGATATGCGCGACTTTGGGGAAGCATGAGTGGGTTCCGACCCATGTTGACTCTCTTCAGGAATGGTTATGCAGTAAGGATGGATTCCAAGGCATGACAAGAAAGAACCTTCACACAATATTCCTTCTAGCTATATGGGAGCTGTGGAAGCATCGTAATGTTATTGTTTTTGATGGAGCTACGCCTGAGCTGGACTAGGTCCTGCATAGGATAAGGA
>NW_021308802.1:28399-35494 GCF_002162155.2 Triticum dicoccoides
CAGCGCACCCATGAGCGAGGCCACAGTCTGTTTTTCTGTTATTTTTAACGTTTTCTATTTTCGTTCTTTGTTTCATTTTTGTAGTTTTGTTTATACTTTAAAATTTTCTAAATATATATATTACAAAAACACTCTACAAAAGATATTTGAAAAATGTTGAAGAAGTATTTGAAAAATGCTGAACAAATATTTAAAAGATGTTAATCAAGCATTCCGAAAATGTTGAAGAAATATTTGGAAAAAATTGAGCAAATATTTGAAAAAATGTTAATTAAGCATTCGGAAAATGTTTAACAAATATTTTAAAATTTTGAATCAAGCATTCAGAAAATGTTGAACGTGTATAGAAAAAATCTTGATCATGTATTAAAAAATGATGATTTTTTATCATATATATAAAATGTTAATCAAGAATTTAAAAAAATGTTGAATTTGAATGTGGGCCCGGGTGGGCCGGGTCAGACATGACGGAGCGCGTAGAGTGTCGGTCAGCCCGAACAGATAGAGGGGTATGAGGGGTGCACTGGTCAAAATTTCGTGACCGATCACTGACCGTGCCGTCGGCCTGGACGTATAGAGAGTGCTCGAGGAGTCCGACTGTAGATGCTTATAGCTTTTAGATCCTTGGCTAGTGAGGAGGGAGGGGTGGCCGTGGGAGAGCGGTCAAAGAAAGGAGAGAAATGGAAAAAAGAAAGGAAAAAAGAGATGTCTCACCGACATGAGTCTCGTGAGAAGGGAAATATTTATAAAACTCGGATACGACGAATCTGAGTTCGCACATTTGCTTAAGTACCTCAAAATCTTTTGGAATGCACATTCTAATCATCCAGCACGTGACCTTCTTGTTATCTTGTAGGACCACCTCAACAATTGTGGTTGGATGGTTAGAGGGCGGTGGTATCCCCAGCCCAGCAGAATTCAAATTATGATGCTCTCATTTATTTTTGAATTTATTTTAAGATTTCCGGCGATGCACATTCAGTGAGAGGAGACGTTTCCGTTGATTATGAGGTGCCCATAGTTGTTAAAAAAACTGAAGTTGGATTTCCTCGAAAAAGGAAAGAAGAAGAAGTTGGATTCTTTGGAGAATCTGGAGTTGCTATCCTCCGGAGTTTTCCTAACGGAAGATGCTACCAGAGTTGAGTTATCTCCCGTTGGCACCCCTCTCTAACCTTGTCGGCAGCTGTTCCGTGCCACGAGTCATACACTCATATGCATATGCAACGTGCGTGCGACCATGCGCCCACACGTACCGTGCACGCATATGCAACGTTGCAGCTCGTGGCTGCCGCACGTCGGCCACCACAGGGAAGCAAACAACGACGTACGGCGTCGCCATCCGGGCACGGGCACGGGCCGGGTGTCACGACCGGTTTTCCGGGTAATAAATTTCCAGAAAAGACCGTCGTGCTCATCAGCCCCAGGATTACTGTTAGCTGATGAGGCTCCAGCTTGATACAGAAACTCCAAGCAAAATACAAAATATGTGGTACAAGACCATTCCGGTCTGTGAGTACAACAAATGGTTTCTAGTGGTTGATGGCGGAAGCGGTTTGTGGATCATCAGTATCTATGGGACTCCAATTCCCACAGGAACAGCTGACCAGGTTAACTCCTATCTTCGCGAGGCTGCTATCTCCATTGCTTAGGTTCCGGGACTGTCATCGCGTCGCTCCTCTCCGTGCGAGAAAATCTGGCCAAGACAATAGCCAGGGACAAGCCAGTGAGTACTTTGAATGTACTCGCAAACATTATGAACACAGGTATAATATAACAATGACGTGCTGAAAATATTTTATGCTCATGACGCCAGTCACAAAAGATAAATAACCCTCTGATGCGTGCAAACAAGTTATTTATAAAAAATGCAATAACATAATGCATTAAAATTTATGAAATAAATAACAAGCAATGCCACAGTCGGGCGTCTTAGCGACACCGCATAAAGGGCTTTAAAAGAAATGCCACAGTCGGGTGTCTGAGCGACACCACATAAAGGGCTTTAAAAGAAATGCCACAGTCGGGCGTCTGAGCGACACCACATAAAGGGCTTTAAAAGAAATGCCACAGTCGGGCGTCTGAGCGACACCACATAAAGGGCTTTAAAAGAAATACCACAGTCGGGCGTCTGAGCGACACCACATAAAGGGCTTTAAAATAAACAATCATAGTGAATATCCCGGAGGTAGAACCATCCCAGAGATACTCGATAATGACAATAATATTACGGGTTAGTCAATAATAATAATAATAATCATAATTATCACAAGTCACAAGTAGTAATTCCCGTTCTGGTTTAACAGTTTCACCTCCGAAGACCGACACTAAGACCGACACTTGACCCATCCCAAACTGTAGTCCTTAACCATGGACACGGCTATTCGAATAGGTTTTAATCTCTGCAGAGGGTGTACTCTTTACCCACGAGTAACGGATTCCTTTAGTCCATCGGGACTAATTCCGCTTACGGTCTTATAAATGAAAACACACCTGACTTGCACACACCAGCTTAACTCACTCGTGTCTGGAATCACCCACGACACTTGTCAAGCAAACTCTAAGTGGGGAGGCTACAACCTCGCGTAGCATGGGATCACATTTATATCGCGCGCACTAAGGGGGTGGCCTCCCCTCTCGGTCCCAACCGGAAACACCCATGCCCCCTGACCGGATGACTGGCTTTAATCCATGGCCATGGTACCCTCATCCCGGCCACTCTGTACGGTGTGTGCTGGAAAGGGGTTGACAAATTACTAAACCATACCCTACCTGTGGCAGGGACAAGTGGTAGCACGAAACAAGTGTGGGGGTTGCTGGAACAAGACTCGATCTACGGTCGACTCAGGAGGCTTATAGTTTCCTGCATAACATGTATAACAATACACTTCACCCAATCCAATCAACACTCATTATATCTTACTATGCCATACCGGACATACCCGTCCCGACGGAGACCGGCGACAAGCTCACGCCTACCCAAGGCAGAGGCTTTCCCGGATTCCTTTCCGGCATGCATGCAAGATACATGAGGATGATTACCATCACAAGTATACTCATTTCCAACAGCATGGAAATCACCAATATGCATCCATGCAAATGATCATATCACATGAAATAACAAGTCCTTCGAAATGAGGTGGTGTTATAAACGTGTCAACGAACACACCAAAAATATTATGCCGGGGTTCAGAATGCTTGCCTTCAATGTGTGGAAAGGCAGGGTGCACTCCAAAACTTGAAACATTTCTCCTCTCTTCAAAAATCCTATTTTAGCAATATAAAGAATTAACACACAAAACAAAAACAACACCAAAAGTTGTTCTGAATTTTTTTTCAAATAAATCTTAAAATAAACTAGGTGAAATTTGAGAGAGGTAGGAAAAAGAATTAATTCTTTTGGAGTTATATTTAAAAAGATAGAGCCAGTCAAAGATTTGGTCAAAATCTATTTTTAATAATAAAACAGAAAAGAAAACGTTTCGGAGGGGAATACGCTTTCGAAGTGGGGGAAACGTACTTGGGCTTTTACGCTTTCACTTAAACACGCGTGGCGGAGGAGTGGGTCACTGACAGTGGGTCCACGGGGTCCACTAGTCAGGTTTGACTGTTCTTTCTCCCTCTCCTTCCTCTGTCGAGCGGAGGCGGAGCTCCGGCGATCGTCGCCGGCGACTAGCGGCTCCTCGCGGGGCCCCGAGGGCGGGGATGGATCCGCCACTCCAGGGCGGTCCTCCCGGTGGTCGTCAGGTTGGTGGGGACGGTGGGAGCTGCCGGCGGCGAGCTTCGCGGCGGAGGAGGCTTCGGTGGCGAAGTGGTTTTGTGGAGGCGATGGCCCCTGATCAAAATCAAGTAGGGGGTTGGGTTCCTGGAAGGGAGTAGGTGTTCTTGGCGAAGAGCAATGGGAGGGAGAGGCCCTGGTGGCGTTGGGAGAGCTGGGGCCATGGCGGCGGCCGCTGCTGCCGGAAGTGGGGAAGATGACCTCCCTGGGTCGAATGCGATCTAGGGGAGTGCCATTGGGGGTGGCCTGAGGTTTCCCGCGTGCTCGGGGAAGCTCGGGGGCCTCCTTTTATAGCTCGTCGAGGTCGGTTCCGTGGTGGCGGATGAGGATGCCGGCGAACCGCCTCTCTGTAGCTTGCAGGGCAACGTGGCGTGGCTGGGGATGACGGCAGGAGCTAGCGGACGAGTGGGCACTGCTCCAGGGGCGAGCTGGCGAGCGGGGGAGGCTCGGACGGCGCCGACATGAGCAGGGGCTGTCGGGCGACCGCGGCGGCTAGCTCTTGGCCTGCCGGGGCGTGGCGAGGGGCGGCTTGGCGTGTTGCGGTGAGAAGGGAAGCGCTTGGCGGGGTGCTGCAGAGCGGGCCAAAACCGTGGGGGCCAGCGTGTCGGCTCGGCGCATGTGCGTGCCAAACGCACACTCTGCTCGCGCTCTGGGCGTGCACGGGACGTGCTCGACGTAATGCCAGAGCATGCTACAGAGCTTGGGTGAGGCTGGCATTTGGCAGATCTAGGATAGGAGTAACGGGGAGTCTAGTGGACATGCTTGTTTGATCAGAGGTGCAAGTTCACAGTGTAAACTTGAAATCATGCTAAATCTGGACATGCACATAGGGTGTTTGACAAAATGCCAAAGGCATCTAGGCAATTCTTGGAGTGTCCCTAATCTTCAGATCAAGGTCTCTATGGATGAAAGAGGGAGTGGTGAAGTTAGTTTGCATAAAGGAGAAACTTGCTAGTGCAAGTTTTGCAAAACTTCAATTCTGGACAGAAAGCAAATGGCATTGTTGCAAGCACTTGGAATCATCCAATGGGTCCACTCTCCTGGACTTAAGGGTTTAACACGGAGGACTACAAGTAGGAGAAAGAATATATGGCCGAGGAGTAAGAAATAATATGGATGCTGTACAATCCATCATGTTGGACCAGAATGAAGATGAGGTTGTTACACTCAAAATTTTCAAAGAACATAAATGGGTTTTTCCACAACGTGGAATAATATGCTCCTACTGACATCCCATAATTTTGGTGGAAGCTAGAAACAAATATTTTAAAGGGTTGTAGTGCAAAATTGCTCTCTGGACCAGAGAAGAAAATAGGGTGTAGAGCTCAAAATATTTCAAGAATAAAAGATATTTTTGTATAAAAGTGATTTAAAAAAATCACATGACATCTCCAAATTTTGGTTGGATTTTTAGATAAATATATCAAATGGTTGTAGTTCAAATATGGCCATATAACCTTGAAAAACCATTTTTTTCAAGAAAATAAAGATCAAGCAAATTAATTATGTAATTAGTTCTACTAAATAAAGAAAAGTTTTTCTTGAGAGGTTAAACAAGTCCAACAACATATTTGAAAGGTTTTCTCTATGGGGAAACTCCATAATAGCAAGGGAGAAAAAGTTTCAAAAATCAAAAGGGAGCCCAGAAAATAAAAGTTATAATTTCCTGGCAAAATTTTAATTAATTAAACAAGGTCAAATTTTTTTGGGATGTCACAACACTACCCCCTTTAAAAGAAAATCTCGTCCTCGAGATTTGTTAGGAGTTGTTTTGAAAATATCTTTCCTGTGAGCTGGAACCAAAAGATTTATTCATAGCACAAACTTGCGTCGTCGAGGTTGGCAGCTACGCCCGGGATAAAAAAAATGCAATCGCACATCAACATACTCATGCATGGCTACTATTAAAAACAGGAGCACACAAGCAACCAACATTTAATTACGGTGACACAGGGTCACAAGATCACAAGGCGAGGTCATTCTAAGAGTCGGTATCATTCGAGCGATTTTAGTCTACCTCGTTCATATCTAAGCGGGCTTGCCTCGCAGACGTCGAGGTCCCTCCACGGTTTTTTCACCGTTGGAAATTAGCTGCAGAGGGTTGAGAGGCTGCAGGCTCGGGGTAGCGATGATGACTATCGCGGGAATTGTTGGCCACAATCCTGTTGGAGTGTGCTTCCCAAAGACGACGAATTACTTCTGGGGTCATCAAGGTATTTTGGTTGATGGCCGGGGCTGTGCTGTGTTGAGGCTAGCGTGCCCTTTTTATAGAAAAAGGGAACAATGTCTTCCTTACCACGCTTGCGAATAAGACAGATTACTGGCGCGCGACCGACAGGCTAGGCTAAAAGGTTGGGCACCGACTGCCAAAAGTGTCGGGGTCTCTGTGTGGCTACCTTGCACGGGAAGCTTGGCTGGGGTTTTTGGTTATGGTCTGATGGGTTGGTTTGCCTAAGTTTTTCGACCTGGCTAAGATAGGATTAGCCAATGGTCAGCCTGGCTCTGATACCAAGTCTGTCACGACCGGTTTTCCGGGTAATAAATTTCCAGAAAAGACCGTCGTGCTCATCAGCCCCAGGATTACTGTTAGCTGATGAGGCTCCAGCTTGATACAGAAACTCCAAGCAAAATACAATATATGTGGTACAAGACCATTCCGGTCTGTGAGTACAACAAATGGTTTCTAGTGGTTGATGGAGGAAGCGGTTTGTGGATCATCAGTATCTATGGGACTCCAATTCCCACAGGAACAGCTGACCAGGTTAACTCCTATCTTCGCGAGGCTGCTATCTCCATTGCTTAGGTTCCGGGACTGTCATCGCGTCGCTCCTCTCCGTGCGAGAAAATCTGGCCAAGACAATAGCCAGGGACAAGCCAGTGAGTACTTTGAATGTACTCGCAAACATTATGAACACAGGTATAATATAACAATGACGTGCTGAAAATATTTTATGCTCATGACGCCAGTCACAAAAGATAAATAACCCTCTGATGCGTGCAAACAAGTTATTTATAAAAAATGCAATAACATAATGCATTAAAATTTATGAAATAAATAACAAGCAATGCCACAGTCGGGCGTCTTAGCGACACCGCATAAAGGGCTTTAAAAGAAATGCCACAGTCGGGTGTCTGAGCGACACCACATAAAGGGCTTTAAAAGAAATGCCACAGTCGGGCGTCTGAGCGACACCACATAAAGGGCTTTAAAAGAAATGCTACAGTCGGGCGTCTGAGCGACACCACATAAAGGGCTTTAAAAGAAATGCCACAGTCGGGCGTCTGAGCGACACCACATAAAGGGCTTTAAAAGAAATGCC
>NW_021308802.1:35504-43955 GCF_002162155.2 Triticum dicoccoides
GGAAGCGGTTTGTGGATCATCAGTATCTATGGGACTCCAATTCCCACAGGAACAGCTGACCAGGTTAACTCCTATCTTCGCGAGGCTGCTATCTCCATTGCTTAGGTTCCGGGACTGTCATCGCGTCGCTCCTCTCCGTGCGAGAAAATCTGGCCAAGACAATAGCCAGGGACAAGCCAGTGAGTACTTTGAATGTACTCGCAAACATTATGAACACAGGTATAATATAACAATGACGTGCTGAAAATATTTTATGCTCATGACGCCAGTCACAAAAGATAAATAACCCTCTGATGCGTGCAAACAAGTTATTTATAAAAAATGCAATAACATAATGCATTAAAATTTATGAAATAAATAACAAGCAATGCCACAGTCGGGCGTCTTAGCGACACCGCATAAAGGGCTTTAAAAGAAATGCCACAGTCGGGTGTCTGAGCGACACCACATAAAGGGCTTTAAAAGAAATGCCACAGTCGGGCGTCTGAGCGACACCACATAAAGGGCTTTAAAAGAAATGCCACAGTCGGGCGTCTGAGCGACACTACATAAAGGGCTTTAAAAGAAATACCACAGTCGGGCGTCTGAGCGACACCACATAAAGGGCTTTAAAATAAACAATCATAGTGAATATCCCGGAGGTAGAACCATCCCAGAGATACTCGATAATGACAATAATATTACGGGTTAGTCAATAATAATAATAATAATCATAATTATCACAAGTCACAATTAGTAATTCCCGTTCTGGTTTAACAGTTTCACCTCCGAAGACCGACACTAAGACCGACACTTGACCCATCCCAAACTGTAGTCCTTAACCATGGACACGGCTATTCGAATAGGTTTTAATCTCTGCAGAGGGTGTACTCTTTACCCACGAGTAACGGATTCCTTTAGTCCATCGGGACTAATTCCGCTTACGGTCTTTTAAATGAAAACACACCTGACTTGCACACACCAGCTTAACTCACTCGTGTCTGGAATCACCCACGACACTTGTCAAGCAAACTCTAAGTGGGGAGGCTACAACCTTGCGTAGCGAGGGATCACATTTATATCGCGCGCACTAAGGGGGTGGCCTCCCCTCTCTGTCCCAACCGGAAACACCCATGCCCCCTGACCGGATGACTGGCTTTAATCCATGGCCATGTACCCTCATCCCGGCCCCTCTGTACGGTGTGTGCTGGAAAGGGGTTGACAAATTACTAAACCGTACCCTACCTGTGGCAGGGACAAGTGGTAGCACGAAACAAGTGTGGGGGTTGCTGGAACAAGACTCGATCTACGGTCGACTCAGGAGGCTTATAGTTTCCTGCATAACATGTATAACAATACACTTCACCCAATCCAATCAACACTCATTATATCTTACTATGCCATACCGGACATACCCGTCCCGACGGAGACCGGCGACAAGCTCACGCCTACCCAAGGCAGAGGCTTTCCCGGATTCCTTTCCGGCATGCTTGCAAGATACATGAGGATGATTACCATCACAAGTATACTCATTTCCAACAGCATGGAAATCACCAATATGCATCCATGCAAATGATCATATCACATGAAATAACAAGTCCTTCGAAATGAGGTGGTGTTATAAACGTGTCAACGAACACACCAAAAATATTATGCCGGGGTTCAGAATGCTTGCCTTCAATGTGTGGAAAGGCAGGGTGCACTCCAAAACTTGAAACATTTCTCCTCTCTTCAAAAATCCTATTTTAGCAATATAAAGAATTAACACACAAAACAAAAACAGCACCAAAAGTTGTTCTGAATTTTTTTTCAAATAAATCTTAAAATAAACTAGGTGAAATTTGAGAGAGGTAGGAAAAAGAATTAATTCTTTTGGAGTTATGTTTAAAAAGATAGAGCCAGTCAAAGATTTGGTCAAAATCTGTTTTTAATAATAAAACAGAAAAGAAAACGTTTTGGAGGGGAATACGCTTTCGAAGCGGGGGAAACGTACTTGGGCTTTTACGCTTTCACTTAAACACGCGTGGCGGAGGAGTGGGTCACTGACAGTGGGTCCACGGGGTCCACTAGTCAGGTTTGACTGTTCTTTCTCCCTCTCCTTCCTCTGTCCCGAGCGGAGGCGGAGCTCCGGCGATCGTCGCCGGCGACTGGCGGCTCCTCGCGGGGCCCCGAGGGCGGGGATGGATCCGCCACTACAGGGCAGTCCTCCCGGTGGTCGTCAGGTAGGTGGGGACGGTGGGAGCTGCCGGCGGCGAGCTTCGCGGCAGAGGAGGCTTCGGTGGCGAAGTGGTTTTGTGGCGGCGATGGCCCCCGATCAAAATCAAGTAGGGGGTTGGGTTCCTGGAAGGGAGTAGGTGTTCTTGGCGAAGAGCAATGGGAGGGAGAGGCCCTGGTGGCGTTGGGAGAGCTGGGGCCATGGCGGCGGTCGCTGCTGCCGGAAGTGGGGAAGATGACCTCCCTGGGTCGAATGCGATCTAGGGGAGTGCCATTGGGGGTGGCCTGAGGTTTCCTGCGTGCTCGGGGAAGCTCGGGGGGCTCCTTTTATAACTCGTCGAGGTCGGTTCCGTGGCGGCGGATGAGGATGCCGGCGAACCGCCTCTCTGTAGCTTGCAGGGCAACGTGGCGTGGCTGGGGATGACGGCAGGAGCTAGCGGGCGAGTGGGCACTGCTCCAGGGGCGAGCTGGCGAGCGGGGGAGGCTCGGACAGCGCCGACATGAGCAGGGGCTGTCGGGCGACCGCGGCGGCTAGCTCTTGGCCTGCCGGGGCGTGGCGAGGGGCGGCTTGGCGTGTTGCGGTGAGAAGGGGAGCGCTTGGCGGGGTGCTGCAGAGCGGGCCAAAACCGTGGGGGCCAGCGTGTCGGCTCGGCGCATGTGCGTGCCAAACGCACGCTCTGCTCGCGCTCTGGGCGTGCACGGGACGTGCTCGACGTAATGCCAGAGCATGCTACAGAGCTTGGGTGAGGCTGGCATTTGGCAGATCTAGGATAGGAGTAACGGGGAGTCTAGTGGACATGCTTGTTTGATCAGAGGTGCAAGTTCACAGTGTAAACTTGAAATCATGCTAAATCTGGACATGCACATAGGGTGTTTGAAAAAATGCCAAAGGCATCTAGGCAATTCTTGGAGTGTCCCTAATCTTCAGATCAAGGTCTCTGTGGATGAAAGAGGGAGTGGTGAAGTTAGTTTGCATAAAGGAGAAACTTGCTAGTGCAAGTTTTGCAAAACTTCAATTCTGGACAGAAAGAAAATGGCATTGTTGCAAGCACTTGGAATCATCCAATGGGTCCACTCTCCTGGACTTAAGGGTTTAACACGGAGGACTACAAGTAGGAGAAAGAATATATGGCCGAGGAGTAAGAAATAATATGGATGCTGTACAATCCATCATGTTGGACGAGAATGAAGATGAGGTTGTTACACTCAAAATTTTCAAAGAACATAAATGGGTTTTTCCACAACGTGGAATAATATGCTCCTACTGACATCCCATAATTTTGGTGGAAGCTAGAAACAAATATTTTAAAGGGTTGTAGTGCAAAATTGCTCTCTGGACCAGAGAAGAAAATAGGGTGTAGAGCTCAAAATATTTCAAGAATAAAAGATATTTTTGTATAAAAGTGATTTAAAAACATCACATGACATCTCCAAATTTTGGTTGGATTTTTAGATAAATATATCAAATGGTTGTAGTTCAAATATGGCCATATAACCTTGAAAAACCATTTTTTTCAAGAAAATAAAGATCAAGCAAATTAATTATGTAATTAGTTCTACTAAATAAAGAAAAGTTTTTCTTGAGAGGTTAAACAAGTCCAACAACATATTTGAAAGGTTTTCTCTATGGGGAAACTCCATAATAGCAAGGGAGAAAAAGTTTCAAAAATCAAAAGGGAGCCCAGAAAATAAAAGTTATAATTTCCTGGCAAAATTTTAATTAATTAAACAAGGTCAAATTTTTTTGGGATGTCACACCGGGGAGGTCGATCTCACATGGCTTCACGCAACCGTAGTCATCCTTGCTTGTTTGACGTGTTCGCCTGCTACTTCCATGTAGTAGAAATGCTGAACCCTTTGAGCGCCAAACATTTTGACAATTCTGCGCCAATCAACTGCAAGTTTGCAACGTTTCACCAACTGACTGCAGCCTTCACCGTTTCATTTGAACAAGGCCCGTTGGATGGATATAAACCTCTTGATTTGCTACTGTAGTTCTCAAGCTACTGAAAATTGATTTTGTGTGTGCCGATTTCTATAGAGATGAGTGCAATCTTGGGCTCGAGACGTGACAGGGCGCGGCCGTGTCCCCTGGCAAGGCGTGTCAAACTGTTCCGTGATTGTGGTGTTGTTGCTTCGAGAAAAAGAATTGACCGGTTTTATGTCAGTGTCGTCTCATTGATCATGTCGTTGTGGAGACTCCACCCCCGATCGTTGGGGGCCCCGTTCTTCGGGGGTGAAAATACATGCCTGTCTTGCTGGATCGAACGATGTTGGTGTTTTTGAAGCCACATCCGGTTGCCACACTTAGCAGAAGAGTTAGCCGCAGATGGCTTTGGGTGCATCCGGTAAGGCGAGCGACACTAACTTGGGGTGCAGTGGTTTGCTATGTTTTTCGGAGTTGGAGCACCTCCCCCACCCGCATTGATTATGGCTTCTCTTCGACATCGAGTAGACGGTAGTTTTTTGTGCCTTTTTTGACAGTTGTGTCCGCCCAGCGACACTTTATTAGCTGGGTAGTGTGGCCGCAAAGTAGTTGATTTTCCTCGGGCTTACTCAATTAATCGAGTTTTCTGAGGTTTTTGGTCCGATTTTTCTCATAAACTAGACCGGTTTCTTTCTTCCAGTGGAAATACTAGAAACCCATGCCATCTTGACGATGTTCACCAAAAACAATTTCGCATTGGGCACATATGGTCATATCGTGTTACGGAAATTGCGACCAGTCTCCCCGTGTCAAATTGGGACGCCGTCATGCCATGTTGTCCGCCAATCTCCTTCTCTTTTCCTCCAAATTCAGTGCACTAAGTTTCACCCCAAAGTATGGTTGTTCCAAAGCTTTACCATTTTTACAGAAATTCAAAGAAAGAACAAGCTCATGTACACCCAATAAGATCTTCTAACACCTAGATAGACACCTATGGAATTGGAACGTGAAAAATAAGTCAATATTTTTTTTATAACCACGTCTCTTTGCTCTGAAAGGTCTTGATAGAAAAATATCCTATGAATGAATTTAAAGTCTACAAAACTGCTTTCCAAATTCTTCAATCGGAAGGAGGCACTAGATACCAAAAGATGATATTATGACAATACAAGTTTCTGCAGGGACCCTCGCGCAAAAGAGCCTCTGTTAAGCACTTAAGTCTGAGCTCTGACTGAAGCAGAGCTAACACGCAAGAAGAGATCGGCAAGAAAACCCAACTCTGTTGCCGCCTTCTCCGGTTCTCCTCCGTCGTCTCCGGCCGGCATTGTCCTCTCGCACCACTCAATGGCTCCTCCTCTGCACTCGCCGGCGCTGATCTCCACCACCTCGCCCTTAACGCTCCGCATCGTTTCGCCCGTGCCGTCTTCGCCCTGGTGCCGCCGCGCTCGGCCGTTGGCCTCCGCTGGGCTGGGGGGAGCCGCGCGCAGAGACCGGCGCCGGAGGCGGAGCACGCGGGGGCGGAGGGGCATGAGGATCTGCGCCTACACGGCCGAAGCTGAACACGGGAGTTCGGAGGAGGACGTGGCCGACGATTTCTACTCTGTTCTTGGCGTCGTAAGTGCTCTGAAACAATCCTTACTAATTCTGCAAGTACGTATGTTTTTTTTTAGAATGGAAAATTGAGTGGCTAATCTCAGATCAAAGAAATGTCCATTTTAAATCATAGTATTAACTAGAACTCCCCAAATCAGGGTTGGAAATTATGCTTGCTACTGTATTTCTGAATAAGTCGTTGTTTGTGGACAATGGGTTTGCTGCTGACATGTGACACCTGATTCTGATTGTTGTACCACCAGATGCCAGATGCAACCTCTGAGGAAATCAAGAAGGCATATTACAGTTGCATGAAAACGTGCCACCCGGACCTCAGTGGAGGCCATCCTGATGTGACCAACTTCTCCATGTTCATCAACGAGGTTTACACGGTAGGATCCTTCGGTACTAGGTTCTGTGTTGCTTCATTGAGATGGTCTCTGTTCACAAAGCTAACAAGAGGTGGGTGATTCGAAGAGCAGGTGCTGAGCGATCCGGTGCAGCGTGCGGTGTATGATGAGATCCATGGGTACACGGCAACAGCGACAAACCCTTTCGTTGATGACAGTGCAGTCAAGAACCACGTGTTCGTCGATGAGTTTACCTGCATAGGTATTGATAATTTTTCCATAAGAAGTTTGGTTCTTCGTAAGGGAGTCAGTGTATTTTATCTTGTGCACGTCGTTTCAGGATGCAGAATTTGCGCCAACGTGTGCCCCAGTGTCTTTGAAATTGAGGAAGACTTTGGGAGGGCAAGAGTCTGCTCCCAGAGGGGTAGCCCGGACCTCATTCAGGATGCCATTGATAGTTGGTGAGAATACAAAGGCCACCATAATATTTATTTCGAGTGTATGGCCTGCCAATTATCCCCATCACTATATCCAATTCCTTGCAAGATTTTCAGATTTCAGATTTTATTTTACACTTCCATTAATCATTATATTATATAGTGCACATGTTAAAGTTGTTGCACTGAACTGTCTCATATTTCCATTTCCAGCCCAGTTGACTGTATTCGCTGGACTTCTGCTGCACAACTTTCACTCCTTGAGAGTGAAACTCGAAGAATAGAAAGGGTCAATGTAAGACGACTTTCTTTCAGACATATAGTTCTACATCTCTATATGATCATATAAGCTATTGGTTACTTATGAGGACCTTGTAGTTCATTTTGGTTGCAAAATGTGTATTATTCTCAGACCTCTAAATAAAAGTATACACAAGAAAATTCCTGTGTTTACTCTGGTTTATTAATTTAGATAATTTGTAGTTTCAGCATTATAATTCTGCTTTCCAATTTTGGGCAGGATGGGCTAATGAATGCTGGGATGGGAGTTTCAGTCAATGTGTTTCGAATGGTAATAGTCGCTTCATTCATGTGATTTTATTTTCTTATCTAATTTACTCTCTAAGCATGCTCCCAGAATTATGTATTTCTTCTCAGTGTTGATAGGCTTTTGGCTACAATAGTACAAAATGCAGTTCATTTCTGTTCAAATTCATGTGTCTGTTGATATTGCCTGCCGTAATATGCTGTTATTAAGATACTTCTTATTTGGCAGGCAAGTGCGAGTTGGGAAAAGCGACAAGCAAAAGTCTTGGTATAATCCTTCCCAGTTTGTTCATCTGTATAATGCCATATTCCCTCGAGAATTTCATGATTGTTTCCCAATGTCATATATTCGACCAGAACTGAAGATATGTAAAACAAGTATGTAAATCTATCTCCTTTTACAGGAAAAAATCAGAACACGGATGATGAACCAAAATAATTCAGACACGACTAGCCCTTGGAGTGATATCTGGGGATCTCCAGCGCGATACCAAAACACTGGTGATGCTTCTGCAAATAACATATCTCAATAAAATCCTTCCTATTAAAAAGAATATCTTATAGCAATACCTGTTTAGTTGGTACCATAATGAATTTGCATCACTTTCCTATGAAGCCGATAGAACAATATTGACTCAAAACAAATGTGTTCTCTTACTGTCTGTTCATTCCCATATGGTTGTATTACGGAATCTGATTAATCAAAATCAAACAGAAGAAGAAGAAGCATCAGAGAGAGCGAACAAAGCGGCGGCAGCTGCTAGGCAATGGAGAGAATACTCAAGGAAAGGTGCCGACAGGCCTCCGAGATACAAACTTACAGACGCAGTAGGCAACAAAGAGTAGCAACAGAACAGAGGAATTTTCTTCTTGATTCCTGCTGATACCATTTGATCACATTTAGCTACCTGTATATAGCCTAATAGCGCGTAGAGATACATGACCAAGAAGATGTAGCTCCCTCTTTCTTGTGCCAAGATTCTCATTTTTCATCTGTAAATGACGATGTAGCACGTAAGCGCACCTTGGGTTTCATCAATCGTGGAAATCACTCCGGGACCCCAAAACAGTGAGTAATAGTCCACGAAACGGGCCAGAATCGGCCAAAACTGCGAGTGTTGATCACCGACACTTAAGCGCACCTTGGGGTTCGTCAATCATGAAAATCACTCCGGGACCCCAAAACAGTGAGTAATAGTCCATGAAACGGGCCAGAATCGGCCAAAACTGTTAGTGTTGATGACCGGCACGTAAGCGCACCTTGGGGTTCGTCGATCGTGGAAATCACTCCGGGACCCCAAAACAGTGAGTAATAGGCCACGGACGCGCCATAATCGGCCAAAACTGCGAGTGTTGATGACCGACACGTAAGCGCATCTTGGGGTTCGTCAATCGTGGAAATCAC